>NC_053127.1:7086275-7311275 GCF_010015445.1 Perca fluviatilis | reverse complement strand
TGAATGAAATTAACCGCTGAGAATTCGAACACCGCAACAAAAGAACACACCATATAGTGCACTATTTCCGTGATGGGGAACGGTTTGGAACACAGCTCATGTTATTAAAAATGAAGCCATGGCTAGGTATTGCCAGACTGAGCTGTTTTGACTTATTTTGGGTAAGGTGGGACATTCTTACTTTCTTTACTGGGGCTTGTTAAAAAGGCTCCATTACTAGGGCTGGTTATCGCCACTGATTTCCTGAATCGTTTCGATTTCGATTCATAGGCTACGTTCAGACTGCAGGCAAAAGTGGCCCAAATCAGATTTATTTTGGGGGGGTGGGGGGTCAAGTGACCAGGTCAGACTCCTTCAGAAGTAGTAGTGTGAACACTCAAATCTTCCCCAGGTCTGATTTTTTTTTTTTTTTTCCCCAAATCAGATTTCGACCACTTCTATGTGGTCCTGAATCAGACCCAGTTCTGATTTTTATTTTTTTTTATTTCTTTTCTCAATGCAGCCGCAACCGAGGAGGACTTGATGCGACTTTTACGTCAATCTACATCGACATTTGTCACAATTATGCGCCAGTGGGAGTTAGCCCTAGACACACAGTCACATTAAAAACTTGACTAGGCCTACAACATGGAGAACAGTGATGGAGCAAGTCAGTGGAGGGAGAGGGAGGTGTTAGACCTCATTAATGTTATGCTCATTAATGTTAAAGCTGCCCATTACACAAACATTTTGAAATAAAAGCAAAAATGCTTACTTTCTCCATAACCTCCCTAACTTTAGTGGAACAGCGTGCTGCGTCTGATGTCATTGTTATTGTTCTTTTGCGCATGCGGGTCAGTTTGAAACCGCAAACCGTTCACACTGGAATCTGATATAGGCCACATTTTAAAAAGGTCATGTGAAGAGCCAAACAAAAAATCTGATCTGAGCAAAAAATCTGAATTAAGCATTAAGACTCGCGGTCCCTAAGGTCCCGATTCGATTACATCTCCAATTTCCGATTCAGTGTCGATTTGGGATATTTCAGTTGCAAAACCAATTTTGCTTGGGTATAAGAATTGACCCCAAAGCAGTTACATTAATGTACTTTTTATTTAACATGAACACACCATAAAGTGCAGCTCTACAGACTCTACAGTCAGTGAGTGTTGAGTGACATTTCATCAACAACTTGAGGTGACAGAGGGGACCCCCTTTTTAAAAATGGCCGTGCCAGTTTTTCCCTCGACAAAATGTAGCCAAACTTTGGGGCCTTATTTAACCCCCTACCGACAAGCTAGCATGGTTGATACCAATGGATTCCTTAGGTCTTTTAGTTTCTTATGATACAAACAAAGATGGATTTTATGAATCGATATTGGACCATTTTTTTTTCCCAAACACGCCAGCAACACCCCAAATTAACTTTTGTGACTTTACATTGTCAGCTTGTGTCCATTCAGTTGTCCAGTTCTATATAGCTTTGTTTTCTTTTCTTTTTTAACAGATTGGTCTTAAAACTAATACCCAAGTGGCGATTGTGTGTGTCTCAGAGTTTCAGAAGGTTTACGACTGCCTGGACATCCAGATCGTCGAGCGAGGAGAGTCCTTCTACCAGGACATGATGACAAAGGTGGTGAAGGAGTTCGAGGACAAAGGTCAGTGTGCAGCAGGTCAGAGGTCACAGCACGATAGCTGGACTCTGGTGTTTTCACTCTAAGACTTTTCACAGGCGATAATCAGAGTTAACGTTCATTTTTGATCCGCTTCGGAATGAAAAAAGGTCTTTTTGTGGGTCTCAGTTTGAGTCCCTCTTGTGCCTCTGTACATGTCCGGCTTGTGCCTTTTATCTGCTGGGGTTATTAAAGGCTTTGCACCAATAATACTTCAAACAAAGCCCTCAACATGCAATGCGTTTGAAATTGTAGTCTGCTGTTTCCTTTTGTGACCACCAGGGGGCAATACTGTCTCATAAATGTCTTCTTCCAAACCTTAACAGTCCCTTTCTAATTTTTTTTTTTTTCGGTGTTGTCTAATTTCTTCTTCTCCCCCCCTTTTTCTGCACTTTTTTTATTCCCCATTTCGCTCATTATCCCCTCTTTCTCTTTTTTTCCCCCTCCAATCATACCCAAATTATTACTCTCTTGTTCTCATAAAACCATCATCTTGATAATTTTCCTTTCTGTCATTTCAATCCAACTCTTCCCCCCCCCCTCCTCCCTCGTGTACCCTTCTCACCTATCCATCCATCTTTTACTTTAATTGTGTTTCTTTCCTCTCTCCTCAGGCTTGGTGGAGCTGGACGAGGGTCGCAAGATTGTCTTCGCCCCGGGCCAGTCCATCCCCCTCACCGTCGTCAAGTCGGACGGCGGGTACACCTACGACACGTCGGACCTCGCGGCGCTGCACCACCGACTCTTCACCGAGAAAGCCGACATCATCATCTACGTCACAGACAGCGGACAGGTGGGTAGAGACCGAGACAGAGACCGTTGAGGTAGAGGGAGGATGACAGAGTGTACAGATGTAGCTGGACAGAACAACAGAGACAACTGGAAGTAAAAAGGGAAAAAAAAAAAAATAGCAAAGGTTAGAATCTAAAATATCTAATGGGGAGCAGAGCAACCTTTTGTTTCACAGCGGTTTCAGCCTCGTTGGTTTTGAAGTGTGTGTGTGTGTGCGCTTGTTTAACTATATTCGTGGGGTCCAAAAACCGGGGAATACAGCATACTTGTGGGGTCTGCACAGCCTTCTGGGGCCCAAAATGCTGGACCCCACAAGGTTGAAGGGCTGTTTTGAGGGTTAAGACTTGGTTTTAGGATTAGGGATGAAATTAGGTTAGAGTAAGTGTTACTATTAGGCATTCAGTTGTGATGGTTAAGGTTAGGGTAAGGGGCTAGGGAATGCATTATGTCAATGACAGGTCCCCCACAAAGACAGTGAAACAAACGTGTGTGTGTGTGTGTGTGTGTGTGTGTGTGTGTGTGTGTGTGTGTGTGTGTGTGTGTGTGTGTGTGTGTGTGTGTGTGTGTGTGTGTGGGGGGGTGTGTGTGTGTGGGTGTGTGTGTGTGTGTGTGTGTGTGTGTGTGTGTGTGTGTGTGTGTGTGTGTGTGTGTGTGTGTGTGTGTGTGTGTGTGTGTGTCTTCTCCTTTTAGGCCACACACTTCCAGGTGGTGTTTGCTGCGGCTCAGTTGATTGGCTGGTACAACCCCCAGGTGACCCGGGTGGAGCACGCAGGCTTCGGCGTGGTGCTAGGGGAGGACAAGTGAGTTTCAAACACACAGAGAGCCGACTCTTTGTGACACTGGTTTGTGCCATCTGTCAGTCTTTATGCTAAGCTAATTGTCTCTTGGCTATATTTATAAAGATCTTCTTAAGATCTGACTACATACTAATTAGGGCCGCACCATTAATTGCAATTGTGTCAAAATCGCAACATGGACTCGTGCAATATCCAAATCGCCGGTGGGGGGAGCAATATTTGTTAAAGGCAAAATGTGTTGACCCATTCTGAATCAGTCCGTCCAGAAAAATGTTTTTTTTGTGACTGTCGGGGGCAAAAATCTTTGATTATGCGGCACGTTTTCTTAAAAAATGCGATGGAATATGCTATATGATATTTATGCAATTTTATGCGATGAAATTGCGGGAACTTGCAGAAATTGCGGAAACTTAAAAATAAAAAAGTGATTCCCCCAACACCCTGCTTTTCGATGATGTTTTTCTGGAGGGACTGCTGAATGAAGTATTGTGGTGCTGCAGAGACGTCCCGGCCTACAAATCCTTTCCTACAGACTAAAGAAAAAAATCTGTGTTTGGTACAGCTCCTCACAAATATCACACTATAATCATTTTAATTTCTTTTAATTTAAATAATTTTCAATGAAAATGAGAACAATGATACAAAAATGATCATTCCCTCCAATATCTTGAATCATATCGCAATCGCAATATGAGTACAAATAATAGCAATTATATATTTTCCTCATATCGTGCAGCTCTAATACTAATCAAACAAATACTAGAGTGGTATGGATCTTCTCATCAACCTCTCGGCAAGAATAGTAAATAAGCGTATTTCCTAAATTGTCCCAAAATAAAGCTGGCATTATGGAATTGAAACTAGTTTTAGTATCAATTTTATCGATATCGCAATATGGACTAGTGCTATATCCACATCGCAGAAGGGCGCAATATTTGAGGCAAAAAATATGTCAAACCATTCTGGATTTAGTATTGTGGTGCTGCAGAGACGTCTGGGCCTACAATTCGTATTCAACAGACTAAAGAAAAAAACTTTCTTTGGTACAGATCCTCGCAAAAATCACATTATAATCATTTACAGTTTTTAAATTGTAATGTTTGTCTATGAAAATGAGAATAAGGATACAATAATGATCACTCCCTCCAATATAGTGACTCCTATCGCAATACCAGTCAAAATAATCGCAATTCGATATTGTCCTCTTATCGTGCAGTCCTAATTCAAACGACACATGCTTTTACATCAGTCCCCAAATCAGTCAGTTAAAACTGGTGGAAGTTGAGTGGTTAAATGTGGAGACTGTGTGGCAGTAAAACGCCCGACTCCGACGGTGTTGACACTGGGAGCGTTTAAAGGACTGAGTGTTGTAGCTCCACACAGACTAATAACCGTTTAATAACCAGCGATCCAAATCCCCGTCACCCGAGCAGCAGCAGCAACAACAACAACAACAACAACAACCAGCATCTCCTCCGAAGGCTGAGACTTCACCTCCACCACACTTTAATCATCTGGATGTCCTTCACTGCGTCTTTATCACCACTGCTTCATGTTTTTATTGCATTTATTGTCATACATTAAAAAAAAGAATTTTACTACATGACTACATTGTTTACAAATAAAAAGTATACAGCTGCTGCTCCACAAACGGTACAGTGAGTGTTTGAGCGCAGATGCGGAGCTGTTATTACACAGTGTGTGAGGTGTGGGAGGGAACTGAAAAGTTGTGAAGTAGGTGGACAACAGCAATTACAAGTTGGACAACAACAACATGAGATGGAGTTTGAGACCTGCTTTCAGCTTAAAGCCACAGTGTGTAATGTCTGCCGCCAATGAGGAATTCTAAGTAATGACAACAAAACTGTCGGCGCATCCACATGATACAAGCCTTCGTTATTACGCACCCCCCACCCTTCTCTACGCAGCTGCTAGTAGCCAAGGAGGACACGGAGGATTAAAAAAAACATGATTGACTCTTCAGAAGAGGTCATTATCTTCACTCGAGTTTCTGCGTGGGAAAGTTGCCGGACGACACAATCTTCTGAACATAGTCCTACTGAGACATCCAGAGAGAGTTGCAGCAACTCTCTTGGCAACGGCTTGAATGTAACTGATGTTCATTAATATCAAAAAGTTACACACTAAAGCTTTAAACGCAGAATAAACATTGATAGACCAAGCTGCCTAAAAAAAAAACCCCAACAACAATCACAATAAAGCTGCAAAAAATTCTCAAAATTAATAAATAAAGTTTATAATTCCAGCGTCTTAAATGTGAATATTTTCTAGTTTCTTCTCTCCTCTGTGATATCTTTTGAGTTGTGGACAAAACAAGACGTTGGAGGACGTCATCTCAGGCTTTTGGGAAACACTGATCCACATTTTTTGACATTTTAGAGATCAAACAACTGATCGATTTATCGAGAAAATAATCAACATTGAAAATAATCGTTTGTTTCAGCCCTACATCACAATCTGGCTTTGTTTGTCCCGTTTAATGCATTTGTACTTACAGTGTGTATACTGTACATCCCCCTGTGTATTATTTATTCCCTTTTATAATAAGCAGTGATTACTGGTGTGCAGGCGCTATAATAGGAACGCTATTTGTCACGCTGTTTTTTTTTCCCCTCTAATCAATCGTCCAGAGAAGAAGAGCCAAGCCCAGGCAGGAGGTTGATGTTACGCTTCGCAGAGGCCGTAACTAAGTGCTGCTAAACGCCCCACGGTAACCTGAGTGGGTGTGAATTGGCCCCACAATGGCTGCGCTACTCCAAACTCCATTAGAAATTTATCATGCTGTTTTCATAATTGCTCATCCAGACAATAAGAGCAGCCACGGGGGGAGATGTTATAGCTGCAAGTAAAGAGAGGGGGGAAAAAAACAGGGATATTAAATGTTTGGCTCATGTTCTACTTGTAACGCTCATCTGATTTGGTTGATTGTACAAAATGTATCGCCCCGAGGTGTCGGCTAGCAGAAGTCCTTTAACTAGTTTGTTGTCGTGATCGTCATTGGCGACGGAAGGTCAAACCTCCGGTACCTGAAAAGTTCAGTGTGGGGATGTTGAGACGTTGCGAGTACAGAGCGGTGGTTTTTTTTTTTTTTTTTTTTTTTTTTTTTTTTTTTTTTTTTTTTTTTTTTTTTTTTTTTTTTTTTTTTTTTTTTTTTTTTTTTTTTTTTTTTTTTTTTTTTTTTTTTTCTTTTTTTTTTTTTTTTTTTTTTTTTTCTTCCTTCTTTCTCTTTTCTTTTTTTTTTTTGTTTTTTTTTTTTTTTTTAACAGTCCACATTTTTCCCCATTTTCTGACATTTTATATATCAAACAACTAATCAAATAATCGAGAAAATTATCAACAGATTAATCGACTATGAAAATAATCGTTGCAGTTGCAGACCTACATGATATATAATGTTTTCTTGTCATTTAATAAGTAGTCTATATGAAATAACCACACTGTAAAGCCTATTTTTGTGTACTTCTGTGTGAATGAAAGACTTGACAAATGAAAAGCACTGACAATTTTCTGGTTTAATTAAGAAACTTTTGTGCAAAATGAACATCAAGAAATACAAGCAAGCAGGATGCTTGGCTGTAGGCAGGAGTCACTGCTGTGGGAAAACCTCACGCATTTATTTTAACCAACATTTGAGTTCCACGTGGACCTTTTTTTTTTTTTATTCTTTTTTTTTACGGATTATTCTCCACCGTTCTTATGCAGAGAGACCAGTGTCCTGCGCTGAGCTCTGCCAGTAATCTCTCACTGAACTTTTTGCTTCATGTCTTTCTTGCTCAGGAAGAAGTTTAAGACCCGGTCTGGAGACACCGTGAGACTGATGGACCTGCTGGAGGAGGGACTGAAGAGGGCCATGGACAAACTGAAAGAGAAGGAGAGAGACAAGGTGAGAACGCCATCCTTTATTTAGCAACACGGACTGCTGATGGAGGACATGGAGGAGGAGAGAGACCATCTCTCCCTTCTTTCTCCATCATTTTGATGCCAGGGTGTGTCTCATCTCTCACCCCTGATTTACAACGGGATGAGTGTATTTTTTTGGGCCGTCATTTAGTGAGGATATGAAACCCATACCCATAGCTTTTAACTTTTGAACATCATAAAAAAGTTGCTCCCTGCTGTCGGACACATTTACTGTCTCATAAACTGAAAGTGAAAGGTGACATTAATAAAGGGCAAAGTTTCTCTTACCTCTAGTGGCGTCTAGCCACGCAGACAGCTTTTGGCTTTATTTGTCCAGGTTTTGACGATATTAGTGTCTGACATTTCTGCCTCCGGACCAATACAACAGAGGTTTCAATTTCATTTGTGAGGCTTACAGACAACATTCATTCCCCCAAAAAGTGTGTTCTTGTTACTCTGGATAATCCACCACTTGAACTACTTTCTAATAACTTTCTACTAACAAGGCCCGGAACACACCCTGACTCTCTCCACACTCCACCTCTGGCTCTACATGCTACCGTACTTACTCTGCTGTACTGCTCTTTTTTATTTTTAAAGGTCCCATGACATGGTGCTCTTTGGATGCTTTTATATAGGCCTTAGTGGTCCCCTAATACTGTATCTGAAGTCTCTTTTATATAGACCTTAGTGGTCCCCTAATACTGTATCTGAAGTCTCTTTTATATAGACCTTAGTGGTCCCCTAATACTGTATCTGAAGTCTCTTTTATATAGACCTTAGTGGTCCCCTAATACTGTATCTGAAGTCTCTTTTATATAGACCTTAGTGGTCCCCTAATACTGTATCTGAAGTCTCTTTTATATAGACCTTAGTGGTCCCCTAATACTGTATCTGAAGTCTCTTTTATATAGACCTTAGTGGTCCCCTAATACTGTATCTGAAGTCTCTTTTATATAGGCCTTAGTGGTCACCTAATACTGTATCTGAAGTCTCTTTTTATATAGACCTTAGTGGTCCCCTAATACTGTATCTGAAGTATCTTTTATATAGACATTAGTGGTCCCCTAATACTGTATCTGAAGTCTCTTTTATATAGACCTTAGTGGTCCCCTAATACTGTATCTGAAGTATCTTTTATATAGACCTTAGTGGTCCCCTAATACTGTATCTGAAGTCTCTTTCCCCAATTTCAGCCTTGGAGCAGAATTACAGCTACTAGAGCCAGTCCCATAATGAGCTTTCCTTAGTATGTGCCATTTTTCTTTTTTTCTTTTTCTCGTTTGTAGCTATTGAGGAGGAGAGAGGGGGGGGCAAGGTGGAGGGTGGGGGTGTGGCCTTGACCAACTGCCACTTTGCTCGTTTGAAAGCCATGATGTCTCTCTCTCATGGGTGGGCCAAATTCTCTGGGTGGGCAAAGCAGAGAAAGGGGAGGTAACCTTGCTCCTTATGACCTCATAAGGAGAAGATTCCAGATCGGCCCATCTGAGCTTTCATTTTCTCAAAGGCAGAGCAGGATACCCAGGGCTCGGTTTACACCTATCACCATTTCTAGCCACTGGGAGACCATAGGCAGGCTGGGGGAACTCATATTAATGTTAAAAAAAACTCATAAAGTGACATTTTCATGCCATGGGACTTTTATATATTTATACTTACATTGTTTATACTCTTAATACTTGACTTTCTGAACCTTCTTTATGTTTAGAGAATGTGTGACATGCACCGACAACACCAAAACAAATTCCTTGTATGAGTAAAAAACTTACCTGGCAATAAAGCTATTCTGATTCTAGTCAGAGTAAAAAGGAGCACATGGGAATTCAAGTTGATTCTTGGCCTCGGGACTAGTAGTTTGACAAATGAATCATAACTCAGGGTCCCCGTACTAGCTTTTTTTTGCAGAGCTTTCCCCACCTTTGAGACCACCTTTGAGCAAAAAAAACAAACGCAAGGTTTAGGGCTGCTCGATTATGGGGGAAAAATTATAATCACGATTATTTCGGTCAATTTTGAAATCACGATCATTTAACACGATTACTCGTTGACTTCTGGAAAGATGTTGCAATTATTGAACTTAAAAAAACAGTGGAAAAAGTTAAATTTAAATCAACATTAAAAAAAACACACCTGTGAAATTTGCCTTAATACTCTTCCTATATAAACTTTATTTTTTTATTCAGAACACAAGAGACAGTAAGAGTTTACTTGCCAAACGTAATGAGCTAAATAATAATTTTTTTTTTTTTTATGTTTTTCTCCATTATTCTCTTTGTGATCATTGGGAGCCGAAATCATAATCACAATTCAATTTTGATTAATTGCACAGCCCTACTCTAGCTCACCCAGTAAGAGTATGCGCTCCATGTAGGCTGGGTCCTTTGCAGCGTGTCATCCCCTAACTCCACCCGGTCTAATAATCTGGCTCGCCCTGAAGTTTAGTGCTGACGACATGCTTATTCATCACCCTGAGCAGCTGTGATGTACAATACCGCTGGGTGACGTCACAAGTACAAAAGACCTGCACGCTCCAACACTTTGGTCCAGAGTAAATATCCTGACAAATATTAGACAAATTGCCATGACATTTGGCATATACATCAGTGTTTTCCCTAGGTTTGTGGAAGGCATTAGGTACATGTATATGGCGGGCAGGTTTAGGGGTCCTACCTTAAGAAATTGTTTTTCAATAATAATAAAAACGGTATGATTTCACATTATTTTGAACCATTAATATTACCACATCTGTGTCTTAAACATTGGAAAAGCTAGCGGAGCTAATACATAAATAAAACTAAAAAAAGCTTTAAGACCAAACTTGCTTAGGAAGTCCACTGGGGACCAACTACAATCCTTAGATCTGAGAAAAGTCACAGAGTTATGATGCTCACGTTGATTTTACATTAATTTGGCTCGAGTGCTGGGCCTAAGCCTTATAATGGTATGGAAAACCCTGGACATGGCACAGAGGATGAATCCTACGGACGTTGGCGATCCCCTGACCTTTCTCCATGCACCAACAGACTAGATAAACAAATGTGAAATGAAAAGTTCTTCACAGACAGTTTTTCACGGCACACAGAGTTGTGTAATGGAAGTGAATTAAGAGTGTTTTTGCCTGAGATCCCCTGAACTGCACATTTTAGATTGCAGATTTAAATTGGGGGTAATTAACTTGTATCTTGTGTTTTTTTTACATTTGGAGAAAAAGAAAATGTTGGAAGATAAAACAACAAAATTAACAAAGAAGACAAACCGCACACAGCTGTGTGTGTGTGTGCGTGCGTGTATGTGTGCGTGTAAAAACCCAACAGAACCTGACCTGGTTAAGTATTATCTGGAGCACTTGGTGCAGTGTAAACAGTCAGTGACTTCCAGTTGAACTGCAATGATTTTAATGCTGATAAGGTTGTGGGAAGCCGTTTCCAGCCCAGTTTCACTGCAGGCCTGGCGCTCTGCTGCCTGTCTGGGTCGGTGCCTACGTCTACCATCTGCTAACCCTGCCTCATTAAAACAAACCCAAACCCTAGCCTCCATTCACCTCAGCCTGCGCCGCTAACGCTGCCGCTAAGATTGGTTTCCTCCAGTTCTTCTGTCTTTTATTATTTACTCCTGTCCTATTTTCTGTTGTATTCTTTTAATACTTTTTGTATCCTGTTATGTTCTGTCCTTTCCTGTGTTGTCCTGGTATTCCCTGTCCTGTTGTGTCGTACTGTTCCCTGACCTCTTTGGTCCTATCCCTGTATGTCTGCCCTGCCAGCTACAGCTTGGCATTTGGCCTTTAACTGGAGCTGCAACGATTAGCCCATTCATCTCATAAATCAACTAGTAAACTGTCAAACAATTAATGGATTATCCAAATAGATGCAGATTATTTCTTAGTTATTTATCAAACATTACACATTATTGTAGGCCCAGTTTAATATGCAATTCAACATATGCAACATTATGGGCCCTATTTTAACAATCTAAGAGCACGGCGTGAAGCGCCTGGCGCAGGTGCGTATAGGCGTGTACGAATCCACTTTTGCTTGTTTAACGGCGGAAAAAAGGGTCTGCGCGCAAGGCGCATTGTTTAAAAGGGTCGTACTTAGTGTCTTCATTAATTCATAGGTGTGTTTTGGGGCGTAACATGCAATAAACCAATCAGAGGGTCAGCTCCCATTCCCTTTAAAAGCCAGGCGCGTTTGGACCTTGGAGCATTGCTATTATGATGGAGGATTTGCTGAGCAGGAAGGAGAGATTTTTAGGAGAAGAAACTGATCTGCTCGTGCGTGAAGTGAAAGCTCGCGAGCAGATCATATAATACTATTTCACATTGTAATATTTAGATTTTTAATCTTTTGCATGTTTGTGTGCTGCTGCACGTCCGTGTGTGTGTGTGTGTGTGTGTGTGTGTGTGTGTGTGTGTGTGTGTGTGTGTGTGTGTGTGTGTGTGTGTGTGTGTGTGTGTGTGTGTGTGTGTGTGTGTGTGTGTGTGTGTGTGTGTGTGTGTGTGACAAGCATAGTGTGTGCGCGCTGTGCACGAGCCTAGACACATTTTACTAATTTGCTGTTAAAATAACAATGAAATGCTGCGTTATTGACTTTAGAACAGGTTTTTGTTGGTCAATGGCGTGACAGCTTTCCGCTGCCTCAAGATAGCAATATGCCCAGAATGCACCTGAACACACCTCCCTGTAAGACCAGCACGCCCATGGGTGCAAAGTTGGGCACAGGTGTATTTGCTATTTAAACGACGTGGACGGGAAATTGACAACAGCGTCGGTCTTAAACTAGCAAAGACACTGGCGTCGGGCTTTGCGCTGCACTGGGTGCGAGATATAGGGCCCTAAATGTAGTAAGGGGTGCCTGCTGCGTCTCTTTTTCTTTTTTTTCTGCATCTCTTTTTCAGCCGACGCGTCCTTGGCTTAAAACGTTGAAGACCCGTGCTTTAATATAATAATAATAATAATAATGCCATAGACCTTTTTCACAGCAGACATGTTGACATGTCATAGTAGGAAAAGCACAGTTGTATTCAAACCCATTAATAATGGCAGCATTCCACTTAGGAGAGGCCCTGGTATTAAACCATTACTGATGGCTGCATTCCACTTAGGAGAGACCCTGGTAGTAAACCATTAATGATGGCTGTATTCCACTTAGGAGAGGTCCTGGTATTAAACCATTACTGATGGCTGTATTCCACTTAGGAGAGACCCTGGTAGTAAACCATTAATGATGGCTGTATTCCACTTAGGAAAGGTCCTGGTAGTAAACCATTACTGATGGCTGTATTCCACTTAGGAGAGGCCCTGGTATTAAACCATTAATGATGGCTGCATTCCACTTAGGAGAGGCCCTGGTATTAAACCATTAATGATGGCTGCATTCCACTTAGGAGAGGTCCTGGTATTAAACCATTACTGATGGCTGCATTCCACTTAGGAGAGGTCCTGGTATTAAACCATTACTGATGGCTGTATTCCACTTAGGAGAGGCCCTGGTATTAAACCATTAATGATGGCTGTATTCCACTTAGGAGAGGTCCTGGTATTAAACCATTAATGATGGCTGCATTCCACTTAGGAGAGACCCTGGTATTAAACCATTAATGATGGCTGCATTCCACTTAGGAGAGGTCCTGGTATTAAACCATTACTGATGGCTGCATTCCACTTAGGAGAGACCCTGGTATTGTGCATGCTGACTCACTGAAATATCTTACTGGGACACTTGATGGAACTGAGCCATCGTTAAGGTTATCAATTTCAGCTGTGCTTTTCCTACTATGACAAGTCAACATGTCTGCTGTGAAAAAGGTCCATTCTATGACCTATCCCTGTGTTTCTTGTCGTGTTGTATCTTGTCATTCTTTGTCCTGTCATATCGTGTCATGTCCTCAGTCCGTTATGCTCTGCTTGACAGGAAAACCCTTCTGCATAACCCCGTCCTCCCTCTGTTCCCTCCCTTTGGTATCGGACACGTCACACACACAGATTCAAGGGAAGGCGATGACTTAATAAGTCAATTTAAGCTTTGCCTGAGGTTACCGAATTAAATTCATCATTTGGATTAAATTCCACTGACTGGTTTTAGCGTAAGGTGATGTACTGCCTGCAGTAATTACACGCTGATAAAGTCCACACGGCTATCAGAATATTTAATGCTGCCTCAAGAATTATTGGTAGGATTATTGTCTTTTTAATACGTCCGTGTCATTAAAGGAAACTTGACTGTGCTGTAATTGTCTTCCTGCAGGTCCTGACCCCCGAGGAGCTGACCAAAGCCCAGAGGTCCGTCGCTTTCGGCTGCATCAAATACGCCGACCTCTCCCACAACCGCATCAACGATTACGTCTTCTCGTTTGACAAGATGCTGGACGACCGGGGCAACACGGCGGCGTACCTCCTCTACGCCTTCACTCGAATCAGGTGAGGGCTCACGCTCAAGTTCGCCATATTACTGAACCGTGATCTCTGCTTCTGCGTTGATGCAAAAATACTACACTGTTGAAACCTTCAGCTTTTCCACCATTATTGTTTTGTTGTAAGCTGAGTAGGGCTGAACGATTTGGGGAGAAAAATCTAAATGCGAGTTTTCTGCCAGATACTGCGATTACGATTCGATTTGTGCTTTAAAAAAAGATAAAGTTGAGTCAAACTTCAATATTCACTGCGTAACGGTCGATACATGTCATGGAGCAATTTAACATGAGACACCATTAAAACATTAAAACTGCCACTTTACTGGAACCGCTCGCACATCCATGCGACCCGTACAAGTCCGCGGCTGTCCACGTAGCCTGAGCCTGGTTGTACCAGAATAAGTTTACATGGTTTAATTTTCAAAAAACACCATATTTTGTTGTACTGCACAGCCCTCTCTCACTGCTGCAGATCCTCTTTTCACCTGGTTTCTGTTTTAGCTACAGAGTGAGACCTCTTTTCTTCTTCTTCTGTACTATCTTTGATTGCACTTGCACATGCGCAGTAGCTCAAATCGTAGATCATGTCAGCTAGCTCCATAGACAGTAAAAGAAAGGCTGTTTCTCCAACTTTGGTCAGTTACAAGGCAGGATTAGCTGGGAGACTTCTAAATGAGGGCGCACATGTAAGTAGTTCTTTTGTAGATTATGGTGAACTTGTGTGTGTTGTAGCAGTGCTTTGCTATTGAGAACGAGGTAGCATGCTAGCGCTAGCATGCTAATGGTTGCGGTTAGCCAGCTCGTTTCGGCTAGTGACGTAGAAAGCCGTGCCAATTTTGACCAGCTCACCAGGAGACTGAAGGCAGGACACATTCAGAAACCGTATCTCACTCAGAACACCATGGATGGAGTTTTTTCAAAGTTTGTATGTGTGTGGAAGCACCAGAGACACAAAATAACACCCCAAATTTTTCATAATATGGGCACTTTAATCGATTTAACACGACAGTCCTCATCACTATAGCGGAGAGCCCGGGAACTTAGCAGAAAAAAAGACCAACTTGCTAGTCCAAAGTTTGCACTAGAAAGTTACCTAGCAGTTAATACATAGATTGTATAGCCCATTTTCTTCTTACAATGCAAAAAAAACAACCTGTTTTTAATTACCTTTTTTGTGTTGTTTTTAACTTTTTTAAAACTGTTTAACTGATTGATTAACAGTCGATTGATATCATGTGACTCTGTCGGGGTACAAATAGTGCTTGATTGGTTCACATTATGGCGAAGCAGAAGAATAACAGGACTACGTTCAGGCTGTCTGTCTAGTAAGCCAGCTTGACTTTTCACTTTGGGGCGCAAAAAGTATCTGGAAAGTTAAATTGAGTTCCTCGGGCGCGTTTCTGCCTCGGCTGTGTCCTCCTCTCCACTCTGCTCTGTTGGAGAACCTCCGACCAGTCCCAGTACACTTTCATTACCCATATCAGATCTGCCGCTCCGGCCCTCCACGGAGCTCGTTGCCAAGGGGATTAGTCTTCGGGGTCTTTCCAGTCTGCACGGCCCAATTTCTCCTCACCCCTTATCACCTGTATCGAGTGACCGTCTCCTGGCTGCAGAGTGCTGCCCTGATCCCCCTTCCTCTCCAGCTTCCCTGGAGGGTGTTAGACTCCGGGTGGCACAGTGCCCGGCAAAAGATTGATCTTCTCTTTTTCCAGTCTCGCCTGAGAGGATTCGATGTTCTACTATCTGTCGATAGAGCACTCACTCTGGCAGCAGCACACAGTCAAGTGTCCTTCTCAGTAGATATCTTCAGAAAATATCTCAGATCTCTGAAAATCATAGTAATAATGCATATCAAAAAGGTTAGATTTTTATTTCATTTTTTTAAGATATTGTTAATATGTATTATTGGTCAATCTGGCCCAAAGTGACACCTACAAATTACTCTTTTCTTTCTTTTTTTTTTTTTTTTTTACAGTTCAAAACTCAACTATGTTTAATTTACACTGATAATAAAGCAAATGGTCACATTTGAGATTGATGATTTGTCAACGAAGTCTCTTTTTTGTTTGTTTATATAATAGTGTAATACCTCCACACTCACAGGAAAATCCCAAGGAATCACCATCAGTACTTAACAGATATATAATGGTGAATTCCTCCTCCCTTATTATTTCAAACGTTCCGTCTTTTGGGTGATTCATTTACTTCAAATTCTGTGACTTCTTACCTGCAAACGCACATGATATTTTCAGTGTAAATCATTACTGAAAAAAAAGCTAAACAACCTGTTCCTACCTGAGTAAAAGACCATTCTTATTGACACAGTGAACAAAACAGCAAAACAATTCTGATGTGAAAACATTCATTCTGGGACATCTCCATTACCGGTGTTATTGTCGTCCTGTAGGTCCATAGCTCGCCTGGCGAACATCGACGAGGCCACGCTGAGGAAAGCGGCCGAGACCTCGGAGGTCCTCCTGGACCACGAGAAGGAGTGGAAGCTGGGCAAGTGCATCCTCCGTTTCCCGGAGATCCTGCAGAAGATCCTGGACGACCTGCTGCTGCACACGCTCTGCGACTACCTGTACGAGCTCGCCACCACCTTCACCGAGTTCTACGACAGCTGCTACTGCGTGGAGAAGGACAGGCAGACGGGTACGTCTTCCAACCACATCCAGGCGAACAGCGCAAAAGAAAACAAACAAACAAGCAGAGATTTTCGGGTAACACTTTACTTTTTAGGTATCTACATAAGAGTGACATGACACTGTCATGAACACATGACACTGTCATAACTCTAACCCTAACTCTAACCGTAACTTGTCATGACAAAAACCGAATGACACTTACTTAAAGAAGTGTTATGTCATAAACGTTTATGACTTCTTTCTAATGTTGATGACACGTTCATGACCGTGTCATGTCACTCTTATGTAGATACCTTCAAGTAAAGTGTCACCGATTTTTCTCCCCTGCGTCGGCCGTCGCAGTGAAAACGCATTGGCATGGTTATATTTCAGTTAGTCTAATAGCTGGTTTGATTTGCATTGAGAGATGATTTTATGGAAATTACCCCATGCAAATCTCTAGGTATGGTGAAGGGTATGTGATGATGTGGGGGGGCTATTTTAATTCCAAAGGCCAAGGGAACTTTATCAGGATGCATAGTATCCTGGATCCATGAAAATAACTGGCCCTTTAAAAATATAAAATCTGCCTGCCTCTATGGGAATTTAACATAGGGGTGGACTTACTTTTGCCCCTGTATTTTATGGGAGAACATTTATTTATTTACGATACATTATTCATTCACAAAGACAATTTAAAGGTGTCCTTAAAGGTTGAAAAAGGGAGTAGAGGAAGATTTCCACTTAAGCAAAATCAGTGTTCTCGCTAAAAGAGCGGTAAAGGCCAGAATGTCTTTCATAGAAGAAGGCGAGAGGGAGACACAAGAGCAGATCTTCTTCAACATGATGCTCTCAATGGGAGTCAATTAGCGGGAGGTTTCACTCTGAGAGGGTTTTCACTGAAAGCCATCCACTTGTTTCTGTTAGCATTCCATCCCTGCGGTGCACTGAAGTGCTAGCACTTTAGGTTTAAAACCTGCTTAATTATGCTAATTCTCCCCAGCGGAAGGTTATTAATTTATAAATTGTTTCTTTTTTCGAAAGTATACTGTTCTGTGTGTGTGTGTGTGTGTGTGTGTGTGTGTGTGTGTGTGTGTGTGTGTGTGTGTGTGTGTGTGTGTGTGTGTGTGTGTGTGTCTGTGTCTGTCCGCGCGCACGTGGACTCAGATCATGAGCCAGATTTAAAAGTCACAGGATCCATGAAATGGGGCCTTCACTCAGTTTCAGTTTCTCAGTTTATTGGATTGACATACAGAACATGAATTCATCTTTCAAAAAGAACAAATTAATCATCAACATATAAGGGTTAATGCCCGACGAGGTGTCCATTATCAGGAATTAATAGACGACTGGGAGGCCATTAATAACCTGATAAGATTGCCAAAGAAGAGGTTTTTTTTTAACCCATTAATTTATATTTTCATACGTTTCGCGATCCAAATCTGAATTCTTTTCAAACAATAACTCCCTCGTTTGCCTGGTAACACCTGAGGGTTTGACTAATGCCTGGAGTTTTTTTGTGATTGTTGCGGGCAAAAATCCTTGATTATGCACGTTTTCTTAAAAAATGCGATGGAATATGCGGGAACTTAAAAAAAACTGCGCGTTGATGAAAAAGAGAAAAAAAAGTTATTCTATGATGTAATTATGTCACTTCATAACGTTCCCATGGCAGCAAGGGAAAATGGCTGCTGTTGTGTGAAGTAAACGCAAAATTTTTCAACTTTCTGCTAAGATAAGTGATTTTTTTTTTTTTTTTTTTTTTTGCAACGAAAATGCGGGGATTATGAAATCATGCAAGGCCCGCATATTTTGCGCGGAAATCTGCAATTTATGTGGCGAAAGGACGGCATATTTGAACAAATGCGTGCTTTTTTCGCGTTTTTCTGGAGGGACTGGTCATTCCCACCCCGTAAGGTTCTTACATGCAATGCAAGCATTGTTGTGTAACACATTTCGGTTACACTTTACTTGACGGTATCTACATAAGAGTGACATGACACTGTCATGAACGTGTCATAAACATTATAAACAAGTCATAAACGTTTATGACATAACGCTTCTTTTAGTAAGTGTAATTTGGTTTTTGTCATGACAAGTTATGTTTAGAGTTAGGGTTCATGTCATGACAGTGTCATGTGTTCATGACAGTGTCATGTCACTCTTATGTAGATACCTTCAAGTAAAGGGTTACCCACATTTCAAACAGAAATGTCTGCTTGGCCTCTTTGATCTTTCCCGAAGCTTCTTTCTCGTCAGCAGCACTCTGTCCCCGTCCGGTATATAGTTGGACGTGTCTGCTTTGTTTGTGAAAATTACAAACTCATTTTGCTGTCTGTCGATGATCATCGATGTTCGCGCCCCTTTAACGACCTGTCTGCTTAATTCACCCTCTGCTGCTCATTACGGACTTAATTTCTATTGGATTTCTACTCCGTGTAGCAATTTGGCCCGATGGGGTGGATGGTCATGGATGTTGCGTGTGGCTGCGTGATGTACGGGTCATTGACTTGATGTCGGCTGCCGCTGTGTGATGGTAGCGCCATTAAATGCGCCCTCTGACCTTCTGTTGCTTGTTGTTCTCGCTCTGCGCTTCACCTCCGACTGTTTTCTCTCATCTGCGGGACTTCTGAATATTTCTCTCTTCATCCCCCTTCACTTCATCTCTTGGGTCTTCTTTTGCTCTTTTCAAATCACCTAATAATCCATTATCTATTAGATGTGTTAATTATCCTTTATGCTAAATTCACACTACAATATCAGCGCAGTAACTGTCCTGACAGACGTGAGGAACGTTGGTTTGACCCTCGTGTTGTGTGTCATAATAAGAAGAACACCAGATAAATCTGAGGAGTTCTGAGATGTTTTATAGGGCAGCAAATAAGGAAAAAAAACAAAGCGTTGCTTAACAAATAATACATTTTCAACCTTTTCTGTAATCTGAGCTTATTTTATTTTAAAAAATATTTTCATATACTGTCTGAATGTGTGTGTGTATGTGTGTGTATATATATATATATATATATATATATATATATATATATATATATATATATATATATATATATATATATATATAAATATAAATATAAATGAAGAATGAATGAATGAATGAATGAATAAAATAATATACCTGTACCTCCCGGGTCTTATTTAAGCTAAAAAAAAGACATGGAAATCTCACTTTTTTACACCTTTTAAATGCCGTTACACACCGGGGGCGTGACAAATTGCGTTGCAAAGTGATTGTATAGCAGCTAGAGTCTGCAGTTGGAGCACAAATAAATGCTGCAGCTCCTCAAAACCACAGTAAACAACACAACGTGATTGGTTGAGGTCTTTATTCGAGTCACAAAAGTTTAGAAAAATCAACCTCGTTTAGGAAAAAAATTACGCCGCTTTATCGGCGCATAATATTCGCGTTCTGTGTGAAAGTACTCGTGTGATAAAAATATATTGGCGTGTGAAATGCATGTTGCGTTCCAGACACAATCTTTAGCCCGTAAGTTACGACTTCAAGTCACGACTCGCGACTTGGTAGCATTCCAGGCAAAGTCACCACAAACCCTTCTAGCTAGAGGCTACCTAATGTTGACGTTAGCTAGCGCTAGCGGATACTAGCAATTTCTAGTCGGCGACATATTTTGGCCTTCATTTAATAAACATAACCTGTAGTAGTACACAATCGTATGTGTATTGTTTTGATTACAATGTGCGGAATTACTTTACGTTGCCTATTTAAGTCTATTTATTCCTATTTCTCACCGTTAATCACCGGCGTCTGTACAGCATCACCAGGGGGGTCGCCATTGTTGTTTATGTGTGTGTGACGTCAATAACTGTAACTGGGAGTCCAACCATGTGGTACCAGTTCACGGGGAGTAAGTTATGGGTTTGACTGCCGTTCCAGGGCACTTTCACGGGCAGAGGTTGTGAAAACACAGGTTACTGGTTACCTGGAACGCAGCATTAATCGCACGAAAAAACCGGTCGCCGGTGTGTAAAGGCCTTAATCCAAAAGTGCGTAGTAATTCTATTCGCTGCTAACTGTAGTATTTAACTGTGACACACACCTGTGCTTGTCTCTCCAGGTGAGGTGGTGAAGATCAACATGTGGAGGATGCTGCTCTGTGAAGCCACCGCCTCCATCATGGCCAAATGCTTTGACATCCTGGGCATCAACCCTGTCGGGAGGATGTGATGTCGCAGTGATCCTCCCTGCCTCTTGTCTTTTCTTTTTTTTTTTCCTTTCTGCATCCAGAACAGGAATGGGAGGAGAAAGGACGAGACGACGATACAAACAGTAATTTGTCTCTTTCACTCACGTCACAGCCAAAAAAACTCACTGGACTTTAAGAATGAAACAAAGTTATTCTATCCATCCTGGGAGGAAAAAATACATTGAAGTCAAATAATTAACATCTCATGTGAACGATCATTTCTTTTTTTTTATTAAAGAACCGATGTGAAACCAAAATGTCACCCAGTCTGCTGTCAATTATTTTCAAATTGTGGATCTCTGTTTAAAGCCAGAAGTCATATTGTTACTGGTAAACTATTGTGATACCTAAAATGTGATCCGTAAAGAAAAAGATGCACAACAAAAGCCTCAACTGACAGATTTTGTCAAGAATTTTTAAGCTAAAAAAGGTGAATCGGCTCGAGTCATTTCCTCCTGAGCCCCCCAAAAATTTCTCTCGGATGCTCCGAAAACGGACGTTAGAGGCAACTGAAACATTGCCGCACAGGACGCTAGTGAACTACACCTGACAGCAGGTAACGTTAGCCTACCGTTAGCAAGTTAACACTACACCTGACAGCAGGTAACGTTAGCCTACCGTTAGCAAGTTAACACTACACCTGACAGCAGGTAACGTTAGCCTACCGTTAGCAAGTTAACACTACACCTGACAGCAGGTTACGTTAGCCTACCGTTAGCAAGTTAACACTACACCTGACAGCAGGTAACGTTAGCCTACCGTTAGCAAGTTAACACTACACCTGACAGCAGGTAACGTTAGCCTACCGTTAGCAAGTTAACACTACACCTGACAGCAGGTAACGTTAGCCTACCGTTAGCCAGCAGCTGGAGTAAACACGGTTAAAATGCTGACAGCTAAACTGTGTAAAAGTGTATCTAACTGCCCCCACTGCTAAGACACAGACTCAGCCTCGCTGCGCCAGCCTCGTGCTGCATTCAAAGTTATTGTAAAATACCCTTTTTCCCATCCAGTGGTTGTTTTAGTCATTTAACAGGAATTTACTGGTGAAATAAGGAAGAGGCTCGATATTCGGTCGCATTTTACGTACAATATTGACAAAAAATCTGAATGTGTCAACTATTTGACTGAAATGGTTATCAGAAATAATCCCAGAAATCATTTATTTAAAAAAAGACAGATGTTTTGACTAAAACTTGACTAAGATATAAAGTTTTCTTTTGACTAAAACTAGACTAAATTGACGAGACTAAAAAAAGGATATGTGAATGGCTAAATATGACTAAAACTAACAAGGAGAATTGGCACAAGACTAAGATGAAAAACCGGTGACAAAATGAACACTAGTGGGGATGAATGAAACACGTACCGCACCAGTGTTCACAGTGATTGTCTCATTGAGACAAACCACTTCAGCCATCAGTGAGCTCTAAGATGCTTTAATCGCATCAAAAAAGTCCACACATTCAAGGCGAAAGCATCGGCGAGAGAGAATAGCTTTGCATGCATTTCAGCTGTAATTGCTTTCCGCAGCGTCCGCCCCTCTGCTTGCCAGACTCTGACATATAGAAAGTCGCGTTTGACTTGAGCTGCTTTTTAGATAACCACAATTGCCGTCTTTGCCTTCCATGAGTCGTGTAAGTAAGTGGGCTTTGTCTGCAGAAACTCAAAGTGCTAGGCAAACAAAGCCATGTAATGAAGTTAATTATACATCACACACACTCCGAGGCAGCCTGGAAGCCTGTAATTGTGAAGTCCGCCTGTACCCAGCAGACAGTTGTGCACTTCCCTAGATATAAAAGTTGGATGACTCCAGGAATCGCCACAAGTCATACTTGTTAGAGTTCTTAAGCCGTGCCGTGCCGATGGGAAGAAGCGTGCCGTGCCCCATCTTAGAAACTTATCAAATATCTACACATCGCTCCTTCCTAGTAGGAACTCTCGTCATCCCGTATGTCCCAGGACTTTATGGCTCATCTCAGTACCTTCTCGGGCAATAATTCCCACAGCAGCTTCATGAAAGATTCATTAAGCTTTCAAAGAGTCGGGGCCCTTTTTTTTTTATTATTTTTTCTTCCCCCTTTTCTTTTCCTGCTGCTGAAGGACGGTGTTAAAGGTGTTTTGACAGTCGCTCCAGGAGGAGAAAGCCTGCCACGCCGCTTCAATAACGTCTGCGGAAGCAATAACGTCCCCCCCCCCTCGGGGGGTGGGATAGAGAGGCAGGCGGGGGTTGGTGGTGACGCTCCCGGGGTCGTCCCGGTTTGAAGGCCCGAGCGGTTCGGGGAAGCTGCCTGAGACAGCGTCCTCTGAATTAACATTCAGGAGACGAGTTTGGGAGCGAGCTGGAAGGTGCAGACCAGAGATGGAAGGTAAATACGGATGTTTACTCAAGTCCGATCTTTCTGTTCTAGTACTTCAAGCTGCACCGAGCGACTCCTTAAGATTAACGACGCAACGTTGTGATGAGTTTCTCTCCACCTCTACAGATCGTTTTAGCCTCTTTCAGCTCCTAGTTTTTGTTTCATGGCACATTTCTGTGTATGGCTGCGTGTCCCTTGTCCCATCGAACCGTTTCCAGCTGCAGCAGGCTGCTGTTTTCAGGCAGACGCAAACATGGCTCCAAATTGATGCTGCTGTGTTTACCGCATGTGTGAATAAGAAACACGTGTACAACTTTTTCAGCTTGTTTTGACGTTGTTCCTACTCCTAGTGGCCAAAAAATGACTTTTGCAGCTTTAATAAGAAATAGACCGTAAATACCACAATAGAAAACTGTTTCTTTTACTTCGGTTTTTCCATTTTGGAAGATTTTTTTTTTTTTACTCTATTTCAGTGATAGCTGTAGTTGCTAGTTACTTTGTAAATTCCACAGGTGTAAAGTTAATAAAATGTCACTGATATCTTTCCTTGATGCTTACCATACTCACTTTCCTTTCTGTCCTTTTGTTTCCTGCTTTTCCTTCTTTTTTTGTGTGCCATATTTTTTGTTACCTGGTTAGATGGTTGAGGTTAGGCTAGGCTTTTTTCTCTGTTGGTTCTTTTCCTTAAAGTTGCATAAATGAATGTTTGTCCACTAGGAGGCAGCAGACTGACTCACGACAGACACAAGGTTACATCATCATCCCACTAGAGCTGTGCGCCTGTCCTCCTGATAAATGTAAGTCTTATATTTACCTCTGCCAAGGAGCTTATGTTTTCAGTTCAGTTTGTCAGTTTATTTGTTTGTCAGCAAAAACTACTGGCCCGTTTTTCATGAAAGCGTGTAGCTTGGGCCAAGGAAGAACTCACTACATTTTTGATCAGATCCGAATCACCGGGGCAGATACCCAAATTATTTTTCACTTTCGTTAAAATTTCAAGATAGGGTGTTTGTGCTGCGTGGTGTCGCAATAATGAGAAAAATTTTGTTGCCAGCTCGGAAAATTCACAGCGTATTAACATACGTGAGACAGGGCATGCCTCCATGCTCTCGTTAGCTAGAGGCTAAAATGTAGGGCTGGGTATTGTTCAAACAATGAAGATACCAATACAGTCACTTCGATTCCGGTTCCTAAACTATGCTTTTTTCGATTTTAATAAAAATAAATGACAACATTACATAGTTTCGTTTCTTTTTCAGCTCCTACTACGTGAGCAACAAATGTGTAACGTTAGACAGCCAATCACAAACATTATTAGATCTTGGTAGAAGCATGCTGCACGCTGATTGGCTCACTGATGCTGATGAGATTTACTCCTCGGGTATCTAACTGCGTGTCAATCACTGCTCATGCACACGCATTCATTCTCCCTTGTGGGGGGAGGGGCTTAGGAGACCGTTTTGGGCTTTAGCAGAAAGGGGGGGAGGGACTGAGAAGTTGTTGATTTTCGTATTTCTTGGGTAAGTCATGGATCTTCGCATCCTACCTACAGCACCTTTTAAGGTTATTATTACACAAATATTTTAAATTTGATCAAACTTCCTGATCTCTGGATTACCGACTTTACAGGGCGACCACTTTGTTTGCCTTTTACCTTTTGACCTCGAGTTGATCCCAAGTTGACTTCATGGTATTTTAGCACCATATGGAAGGAACAGACTTGTACAGAAATTAAAGCTGCCTGCAGGCACTTCTGTGCTTCTGTTATTTGTAATTTGCATAAATTATCCCCTCTTCCTTAAAATCCTGTTTAGACCGGGGCATGATATCCTCGCCACAAGAAGTATTTTTACATCACGTTTGTTGCTCGGCATCTGTCCCTCGCTCTGCACCGAGAGTTTATCAGTGATCCCGCGATCTGATCTCAGAGATGAATCAGTGCGATATGCAAATAAGCTTCATGCAAATCAGATACGAGTGGGTGTTGCGAGCGTGAGAGAGTTGTGAGCTCTTTTTTATTTTGAAAGTCGGCAGCGTGGCTTTGCGCTTCGGTGGCGCAGTGTGCTGCCTCGTCTTCATCCCCCCACCCCCCACCCCCAACCTTCCTCTGAAATTACAGACAGTAATCTGTTTGGCACTTAGAGGACTCACAGAGAGGGGGAAAAAAAGAAAATAAAACTAGAAAAGACAACAGGAAAAGGTACAGAGAGAAGTAAACACTTTAATTAGGTGTTTGGCACTTGATAAATTTAGATTTCACACGCACACATACAAGATAACATTTTTCCGAAAGCAGGACATTAAATAAGATATTTGTATTTAGATATAAGATTTGTTTTTAAGATATACATTAAGTTAAATTATCTGAAATATATTTGAATGAATTTGTATTACATTTACATGCCCCAATTCACAACGACGGCACTCTGAAATATGTAGGACAAGCCGACTCAGAAAGTGAAGTAACACTCAAGTGCCACATGACATAAGAGACACAGACATGTGGACGTCACGCTCTTGACTGACTAATAATAAATACAAATGTTTAAAAAATTCAGGAAGTTTGGGTGGGCAAAGTTGTCCGGTTGAATATCCGTCACAGTGCCGGGAAGCACACCCAAAAGGCTCGGCGCGACCTCCCTCAAATCACACACTTCTGTCGTGCTTCAAAGTCACGCAACTGTGGCGTCGTCCTGTGGAGAGGTAGATATCGCCCGTCTTTTCGACCGTCACGCACGTGTGTCCTGTTACTGAACAGGTCATAATTCACAGGGATGGATTCAAAAGTTAGGAACGGTCACTGAAATGGGGACAAAGAGACGTTGTGGTTTGTGGCTTTGTGCTGATTCGACACAGCTGGATCCAGCTGTGTCCTGTTAAAGGGAAACATCTGATTTAAAAAGAAAACGTCACAGAAGTTCAGTTCCTCTGGCTTTGGTACGTGGATTGTCTCAGAATGTGGTTTCTGTTTGTAAGCTTTTTGTTTTTTTTGGAGACAACATCCTTACATCGAGTGGCTGCTGGGGGGTGGGGGGTGATTCAAAATCGTGTGTATCGTGATGTTTTTTTTGCGACTATTTTTAAAGTGCTCATATTATGTTCATTTTCAGGTTTATAATTGTATTTAGAGGTTATATCAGAATAGGTTAACATGATTTGAATTTTCAAAAAACACCATATTTTTGTCGTATTGCACATTGCTGCAGCTCCTCTTTTCACCCTGTGTGTTCAACTCTCTGTTTTAGCTTCAGAGTGAGACATCTCACTTCTGTAGCATCTTTGTTGGGAGTCGCACATTTCAGTACCTAGGTAAGGACTACTAGCCAGTCAGAAGCAGAGTATGAGGGCGTGCCACGCTAGCAACTAGGCGAGCATTATAACGTCTGTCTCTGAAGTAAAGGCTGGACTACAGTAGAGCTGTTTGGAGCAGTTGGTGAACAGTGTTTTCTGTTGGAGATGGTAAGTCCCTTTGGGGGGGACTTTGGGCTTTTTCACTTTGTAAACCTATAACATGCACAAAAAAGATATATAACACAATAAAGGAAAGGGGGAAAAAGCCAAACAGCATAATATGAGCACTTTAAAATCGATTCTTTTCCTTAGTACATCATTATCCGTTTCCCGCAAACCAGACCGGAAGCAGAGAACGCTGAAGATCCATGTTATGTTCTTCTTCGCAAAATAAATAAATGTCAGACTGGCAGACTGACGTGTGATGTGCATTCTTCTTAGAAAACTAAATTAGATTTTAGAAATGTCTCATGATATATGGTCTCTAGAAGTGTATTATTCAACTTTTGTTAAAGAAGGAAAAGAAAATCGCGATTCTCAATACTATCAAATCATATGATTCAAATCGCAAAACTTCTCGAATCGCAGAAGAATAAATATAGTATCGGCGCCCATGTATCTTGATAGAATAGAATCGGGACAAAAGCATATCGGGGCGGCTGTGGCTCAGTGGTAGAGCGGTAGAGCCTGCCAATCGGAAGGTTGGTGGTTCGATCCCCGGCCCTGCAGTCCCATGTCAAAGTTTCCCTTGGGCAAGACACTGAACCACGTATTGCCCCTGATGCTGCGCCGTGGGAGGGTGAATGTTCATCTGACGAACAGGTGGCACCTTGAACGCCGAATGTGTGAATGGTGAATGGTTCCTGTACTCTGAGTATGTAAAAAAACAGTCCAGTCCATTTACATCGTCCCAGCCCTAGTGGACAGCTGTGTCTTGTGTCTGTGCTGTTGCTTTGTTCCTGGTTAGGCCCCCTCCTGCCTTCTCAGCATCCACTTCTCTCTTCCCTTAATTCCCATTTCCCTTTCCACTGAAGCCAATGACATGTTTTAGGCAAGTTAAAATGTCAGTCAGGGCTCCAGACTGCGACTGAGACAATGAGAGTACTTTTTTTTTTTTTTTTTGTCAACTACTGGCGTGTGTGCGACTTGCAACTTTTTTTCTCAATTTATTTCATGATGAAAACGAAATAGGGAGCGAGTCTGCCAGAGTTCAGTGTGTGAGGGAGGCTCGGAACTGCGTGGGTAACGTAATCTACGCTCGTGTGTCTTGCTTTCATCGTAAAAAAAAGGCAAAGTCAACCGTGGGAAACAAACCACCGAACGCGTTTCTTTTTCCATCTACGGCTGCAGACGTTAGTCGGAAGAGGCCGACTAGAACACACTTTTTCCGATAGAAAATGGCTCGAGGGAGTTTAACGTGGCTTGGATTTAGCAAAAATAACATGCCACGAACTGTAGCTGCTGCACTAGATGAGATAATGAGATGAAAATGTAAAAAGAATTGAGCTGCGGGTCGATTTGAAAGGTGTGTGCTGCTGAATTTTCTGCCTGTGCCCCAAACATTTTCAGTTAGGGGCTACAGTGCTCCTGGTAAAACTACTTAGTCTGGAGCCCTGTCAGTTCCACATGCTCCATCTCGCTCGGTTTCCTCAGTTAGAAGTCAAATCAGGACTGTGTTTCATCATTGTCAAAGCTCGCCAGGGTTTGCATTTTTTTTTTCGGTGAACTTTTGAGTGTGAAGCGTTGCAGACGCAGCAGGGAGTGCAGAGGTGCTGCTGGCAATCTGCAAGGTCACTGACAAAAAAACCCAAAAGCAAACTCATACAGCAAGTGGAAAAGAAGCCAAAGAGACACACGTGGTTCAGGGGAAGCCCTCGTAGGTCACCTTCCCCGCTCGCTGTGCTCTGGGCCACCAGTTTCACTTTTCAAACTTCAGAGAAAGTCCTGTGAAAAAAAAAAAAAAAAAAAAAAAAGATGCCGTCGTCTCATTTCTGCCAGTACTGCACAATCAGTGCAACATCTGTAAATCGCCCCTCAGCTTCCAAACTTCGGCACTGATGATCTCATATCTTGGTCTCTTTGTGTTCCGCTCTGAAGGAGTCCCTGATGGCCAAGAGACCGGAGGCCAGAAGGTGTCCGCTCACTTTGCTGTGCCACTCCTGCGACCGGCCCCTGGACGGTGGCAGAAAGAGAACAAGATCATTAAGCAAAGAAAAGGTATAAGATAAAACAGAGTTACCGCGGGGTCTTAAAAAGTCTCAAATTTCACAATCTAAATTTTAGGCCTTAAAAAGTCTGGTAACCCTTTACTTGAAGGTATCTACATAAGAGTGACATGACAGTATCATGAACACATGACACAGTCATGACACATGAACTCTAACCCTAACCATAACTTGTCATGACAAAAACCGAATGACACAAGTCATAAACATTTATGACTTGTTTATGATGATTATGACACGTTCATGACAGTGTCATGTCACTCTTATGTAGATACCTTCAAGTAAAGTGTCACCAAAAGTCTTAAATTTTCTAGGACTTGTAACGTAAGGACGTGTTCTAGGAAAAGCAATTTTAAACATGATGTCATGATAACGGTCTTAAATTTCATACGTGCGTGTT
Organism: Perca fluviatilis; assembly: GCF_010015445.1. Lineage (NCBI taxonomy): Eukaryota > Metazoa > Chordata > Actinopteri > Perciformes > Percidae > Perca > Perca fluviatilis. The sequence continues at coordinate 7,282,581 of NC_053127.1, read as the reverse complement.
TGTCGTCTTTTTCGACACTTTTGTGGCTTTCCCCGATGTTTTTGTCACTTTTCGAAATGTCTGTCGACTTTTTCTGAGCCTTTACATTTATCACTTTTCGTTGACATTTTTGTCACTGTTTTTGACATTTGTCACTTTTTTCAAAGTTCTTTATCAATTGTTTTTTCTTCAAAGGCTATAAAATTTACTTAAAGGTCCCATGGCATGACAATTTCACTTTATGAGGTTTTTTAACATTAATATGAGTTCCCCCAGCCTGCCTCTGGCCCCCCAGTGGCTAGAAATGGTGATAGGTGTAAACCGAGCCCTGGGTATCCTGCTCTGCCTTTGAGAAAATGAAAGCTCAGATGGGCCGATCTGGAATCTTCTCCTTATGAGGTCATAAGGAGCAAGGTTACCTCCCCTTTCTCTGCTTTGCCCACCCAGAGAATTTGGCCCACCAATGAGAGAGAGACATCATGGCTTTCAAACGAGCAAAGTGGCAGTTGGTCAAGGCCACACCCCCACCCTCCACCTTGCCCCCCCCTCTCTCCTCCTCAATAGCTACAGACACAGAAATGGCACATCCTAAGGAAAGCTCATTGTGGGACTGGCTCTAGTGGCTGTAATTCTGCACCAAGGCTGAATTTCGGGAAAGAGACTTCAGATACAGTATTAGGGGACCACTAAGGTCTATATAAAAGAGACTTCAGATACAGTATTAGGGGACCACTAAGGTCTATATAAAAGAGACTTCAGATACAGTATTAGGGGGCCACTAAGGTCTATATAAAAGAGACTTCAGATACAGTATTAGGGGACCACTAAGGTCTATATAAAAGAGACTTCAGATACAGTATTAGGGGACCACTAAGGTCTATATAAAAGAGACTTCAGATACAGTATTAGGGGACCACTAAGGTCTATATAAAAGAGACTTCAGATACAGTATTAGGGGACCACTAAGGCCTATATAAAAGAGACTTCAGATACAGTATAAGGGGACCACTAAGGTCTATATAAAAGCATCCAAAGAGCACCATGTCATGGGACCTTTTAACACCCAAATTCAATGAACGTAGGGAGCTGATTATTTATTTAACTTGTTAAGAGTGTTGTGGTGAACCATCCACGTTATATTTTTGGACAATTTGTTTGAAAGAAAACCCAAATTTCTGATACAGAAACATTTTGAAAATGAGGAGAACAGGAGAGTTAAAAAGTGTTACATTTGACTTGGTGTGACTGCAGAAACCCTTTAAAATAGATTTTGTATTAATCCCACACTGGGGAAATTCCCTTGTTACAAAAAACACACAGCAAACTTTCAGCTTTAGTTGTGACCGCCACAAATGACATAATTTTATATGTATAAGATGCTCATGAAAGACTGACGAAAAAGAAAGCCGATGCTGAATATTTAATATTCTATAATAATGATGTATATTTAAATCTAAACTTTACGAGAAAAACACCCATATGCTCTTTGTCCACAGTTTGTTTTCCATACAGTAATTGCAGCATTGTGTAGCTTGTAAAAGACATTCAGCGCCATTAAGTGGAAATCCGCATGCCTACTATCTTTAAGATTAAAGATGATAATCATGGTTAAAGGCTTTATGGGATACATCTTCATCGCCCAGTCATGAATAAACATGTTCCGTATACATTTTTACAACACTGCAGGGAAAGAAGTACAAACTTTAGAGTGCTACATAGTCATCACATTTTTCTGTACTGCACCAGTCGGCAATAAAAGTCCTCCGTACCGGATGTTTTCTGCTATCAGTTTAAATGATATCTTCAAATGCTCCTTCAATGATGTCAGAGAGAGCTGAAAGGAAATATTGTCATACACAAGTCTTTCAACTTGCATTCAGCCAAACTGTTTTCTTCTTTTTTATTTTCAGCTGACTTATAAGAGAACAAATATTTCACTCAATAGTTCCTCTTAGAGATCTGCACCTTTTTCACACGAGACATTTTGACTCATGATAGCGGGAAAAATGAAGGCTTAAATATAAATGACTATTAGGGCTGCGATAAACGGATATTGAAATGTGCTCAGCTCTGCTTTTCTGCTGCCTTCAGTATTCTGCTAAAATACAACATATTTCTTGTTAAATAAAAAAAATTTAAAATTAAAATCGTGGAGGAAATTATTTCCAACATTCTTTTATTGAACAAATTGAACATTGAACTGAACATGAAAGGCAGTATTAGAGATAAAGGATGATAGTTACATTTTAAAGTGCAGTCTTCTACTGATTGTTAGTAGATACAACTAGTATACACTATAACTAGTGTCACTTGCACATCATAAATATTACTAAATAAACCTGCTCTTATTGTTTAATGTCTGTAACCCTTGTGTTGTCCTCGGGTCAAATTTGACCCGTTTACAAAGTTTTTAATATCAGAAATATGGGTTTCTTACAGCAAAATTAGTCCCAAAATAACTTGGATGAATGCATGTACGTTGTATGGAACCCATATATTGATTTTTGGGTGTTTCATTCAATTTTATAGCATTTGAAAAACGTTTAAATGTCACCTGACTAAACGTTGACATTCTGCGATTCCCTCAACATCCTCTGATCTTAACTATTGCTCAAGATAATTCATCCAAAAAAAGTTAAAGTTATAATGTCATTTAAATTAGGTTTATTGACCATGAATTTATAAAAAGCGTTGGAAAAAGTGACAAAAACATTTTAAAAAGCAACAAAAGAATCAAAAAAAGCGACAAACGCATCGGAAAAAGCGGCAAAAGAAAAGTAAATTTTCAATTTTGACCCAGAAGGAAGACGGGAAGAGAACACAAGGGTTAATGGTTGGAGTTACAGCCGCGCTCATATTATTAGCAGTTTCACCTGTGCTATCACTGATGTTAGATCTGGGTGTTTGTTGTTATCCTGAGGCAACATGTCCGGCTGACTTCCACTGCTGCTTTACTCATTCTGTCTCAGTTCAAAGTTTTGGGTAACACATGTAAAATATGATCTAAATTATGATTGTTTCCACCTTTTTAATGCGTCTCTGGATTTTAGTTTTCACTAGGGCTGCACGATGTGAGGAAAATCTCTAATTGCGATTACTTCGACTGGTATTGTGATTGCGATATGATTCACGATACTGGAGGGAATGATCGTTTTTGCAGCGTTATTCTCATTTTCATTGAAAAATATAAAAATCAAAACAATTAAAATGATTTATAGTGCGATTTCTGTTTTCTTTAGTCTGTGGGATACGATTTGTAGGCCGGGACGTCTCTGCAGCACCACAACACTTCATTCAGAACGGTTTGACACAAATATTGCCCCTCCCACCTGCGATTTGATAGCACATGTTTTTCCTCCGTCTCCCTCTCTCTAACCCACTGAGGCCGTAACGTGTTTGATTTCCTCCGGAGGCGATAGGATCCGTTTCACAGCAAACAAAGCCCTCGTTGACCTTCGATGCCGTGGATCTGTTGTCTCGCCTTGAAAGTTAACAAGCGCTTTAAATTATTGTCAAAGCTAGTGAGCCTGAGACGGCCTGGCACGCTGCAGACATTTGAGCCTGAGCTCCGTCATGAGAGGAAATGAAAGGCGAGAGGAAGTGACAGACAAAGGGGGAAAGAGTGAAGGCATTCATCCCTCTGGGTGTTTTCACTTCTTCCCCTTACGTGATCACTCTTCATAACAGGAGCACTGGCAGGCCCGAGTTACTCAGACGCCTGCTGGTTGCATGTAAATTATCCTGGAATGGAAGCTTATTTCCCCTCCGCACGCACTCTCCGTTGCTCTAAATCAGAGATCCTCAACAGGAGGTCCTCAGAGTTACTGCAGGGCTGTTCATTTTTCTAAAGTATTTTCCAAAAATTAAAATGTCTCAACATAAATCTAACATATTATTAGCAACTATAAATGAGCCTATTTTTGAAAAAACAAACTGCTGACAGGCTTACTGGCCTATAGGTAAGGAAGTCATAGACAGATACAGTTATTCTTAAAGGGTAACTACCATTTTCTTCAACCTGGACCCTATTTTCCTGTGTTTTTGTGTCTAAGTGACTCAATCTTTGACATTGGTCCAGTATTAAGCGAGATCACTGCAGTCGGCAGCAGAGAAACAAGCTACAATGTAAGTTAATAGAGCAATTGTCCAGCTTGTATTTACCTTCACAAAAGTGCTTGTTTTGCAGCTGACAGACTCAGATTAATATTCTAAGTGTCTGACAACATTATGGAAAGGATTTCTAAGGAGATAGACCTTTAAAACCTCTTTGAGACCTTTCTGTTTAACCAGAAATGGCTCTCGATTACTTTTGTGAAGGTAAATACAAGCTGGACAATTGCTCTATTAACTTCCATTGTAGCTCGTTTCTCCGCTGCCGACTGCAGCGATCTCGCTTAATACTGGACCAATGTCAAAGACTGGTGTTCCCATCAGTCACTTGGACACAAAAACATAGGAAAATAGTTAAAAAACAACAATAACAGAAGTTACCCTTTAAGGACACACACAGCTTGACAATGCCAAGCCTCCTACTCACCAACACCAGATCGATCACACACAAAATGGATGATCTACAAATACACACGGAACTGCCGCGTGATGATTATCACAGAAACCTGGCTGAACACACTTATCACGGACAGCAGCTAGCAGGGCGAGCTACCCACCGGCAGGTCCGAGACAGGGTAGGCAAGGTGAATTTAAACAATGTCTTGAGTTGAAAACGCATCTTGTTGTCACGTAAGGGCCATATTCATCTTGCACAGACATTTTAATTGCATTTTGTGTCTGTTAAGAGGCACAAAGGCACTCTAAAACCTGCCCCGACAACTGCTGTTTTAGCTGAGTGGAAGCTCGTCCGATTCAGTTCGGGTTTATTTCAATTGAAAGTACTCGCATATTTATAGCGATCAAGATTAGCGTAAAAATTGGCCGGAATTCTCCTTTAACATTAAAAAACGATTTATAAAATCATGCAAACAATTATTATTTTAATAGTTTAGTATTCCATGCATTAAAATATATGTATTTAGGCTTTAGGCCGTCCACACGTTATTGGAAGCTCAGTTTATTATGCAACTTCATTTTATACAATATACGTAGTAGGGGTCCCCTGCTCCGTCTCTCTTTCAGTCAAGGGGTCCTTGGCTTAAAAGAAGAATAACCAAAATGCCAAAAACATCGACAATTTCTCAGTCCCTCCCCCCCTTTCCGCTAAAGCCCAAAACGGTCTCCTAAGCCCCTCCCCCCACAAGGGAGAATGAATGCGTGTGCATGAGCAGTGATTGGCATGCTGTTAGACCCCCCTTGGCCCTGATTGGTGCATCTGAACAGGGAGCGGTGGATTTTTGCAAATCACACTACAGGCTGTAGGTGGTGCCAGAGGAGCTGGATTTCTTTTTTTAAATGACCTGCTTCATGTAGTTCTACTGGAACATAGGGTCAGTTTCAGCAAATATGACAGAAAGTTACTTTTATAAGACTACTGCACCTTTAAGAGACAATCAGTGTGTGTTTTAGGCAGGTTTCCATCCCTCTGGCTCCCTGTGTTCTCACACATATTGAATCTGTGCAGAGGAAACACTGTGCGTGCTCATAACTGAATTGAACAGATCTGCAGTAGCTTTCTCCTGCAGCCTGGGCTGTTGGGAGGGGGGGGCAGGACTATAGTGCAGTTTAATGACAGAGATGCTATGAGCCCGGCTGCCACCTATTTTGTGTCGCACGGAGCTTCATTTCATTTAATCAACCGAGACGAATAGAGCCGCAGGACTCCGCCGAGAGTCAAATTGATCATGTAAGCAGCAGAAAATCTGCCCCAACTTAGTTTCAAAGGGCATGAATCATGAGAAGGAGGGCCGCTCACCTACGGGGAGGTTGTGGCTGTGCCTCAGATAGATGCTGGCAGAGGTCAAAAACACACAACAGGCTCCATTAAGACGGATGACATGGACTAAGTGCTCTCTCCAGATATTTCTTTTAATAGGCTTCTCCCAGCCTTAAATCCTCTCCGCCTCTGTGTCGTTCCTGCAGCTCCCTTTGCCCTTGGTTCCACTTCTGTCTTGTCTTCATTACTTAAAGGACCATTCTGCCATTTTTATGTGACCAGATTATTATATCGACACATGATTTAAATCTGCCATGAGTCACAAATTACTATGATACTATAACTATAACTAACTATGATAAACAATTGATGCAATGTTGGTAAATCAAAATTACGCCTGTGATTTTGATTTACTGATTAGTAATTGTGAGTAGAGATGATCCGATACCATTTTTTGCTTCCCGATACCGATTCTGATACCTGAACTTGCGTATCGGCCGATACCGAGTACCGATCCGATACCAGTGTGTCATATATTTTATTATGTTTTAACAGCTGTATACTACTATCCCTGTATGGATGTGATATGATTTCTATCTCTGTTGTCGGTCTGGCTCAGGTTAAACTCCTTGTAAAACATGAACAAACACAAACAATGAACGCCACAGAACTTTCTTTTATTCTCCAGTTTGACAGTCAGTTGTAACAGAAAAAGAACATAAATAAACTACTTTAACGTAGATTTTCTTTAGGGCTTTATTACGTGGTATCGGATCGGTGCATAAACTCCAGTACTTCCCGATACCGATACCAGCGTTTTAGGCAGTATCGCAGCCAATACCGATACTGGTATCGGTATCAGAACATCTCTAATTGTGAGTGACTCAAAGTTTTGACTGCCTAGGTCAGAAACATAGCTTATCATTCGGATTTATTCAAAATTGTAAGCCACACAATCGCAAGTATGTTTTTTTTTCAGAACTACAACCTCTTAAACAGACAACATAATATATTTTCATTTTAAAACTCTTTTTGCAAATCTCACTACAGGCTGTAGGTGGTGCCAGAGGAGCTGGATTTTTTTTAATGACCTGCTTCATGTAGTTCTACTGGAACATAGGGTCAGTTTCAGCAAAAATGACAGAAAGGTAGTTTTATAAGTCTTACCTACTGCACCTTTATGTACAGGAAATGTTAAGAGAAGGCCTTTAAACACATTTTCATGCAAAGTTAGTGTTATTCATAAAAACAAAATCCATATGATGAATGGTTTAAGGGTATTTTCAACCAACTTAGACGTCTTCTTTTATTTATTTTTTTTTACATGGATTTATGAAACTATTTGCATGGCCTAGCATCAGCAAGGTAAAGGTGAGTCTCTCATTGTCGACTGTCTATGAAAGCAAAACTAATACCTGCCAGCTGTATCTATCCTGCAGTTATCCTTCACACATACTGCCACATCTACTGCAGCCTCATCCTCTACTGTTTCTCTTCCTTCCCTGATAATTAAATAACACGGCTTCCTCTGTCTGCATCCTGGCAGTTATTCAATATACCTTCAAATTACCTTCCCCTCCCGCCCTCAATAACACATCACCAAAGAATTCACTCTTTCTTCTTCCTTTCCTTTCTGTGTATGCATCCTTACCTGGTGTCTGTTCGACAGAGGTGCGTGAGTCGGGTCTTCCTGGCTCCGGTGGGCTCCAGCAGGTAGAGGCAGGAGTAGACGTGGGCCCTAACCCCCTCAGACAGCACCTCAGGGTGCTCAGTGGACACAGAGGACAGGTACAGAGGGCCGGTGGACGGGTCTGCCTGCCAGGTCCTGAGACGAGAAGAGATTATCGGGACACATTAATGCGACTGCTGCCAATAATCTGATCACAACCACACACTAGCAGCTGATCATTAGGGCTGGCTAGCGTTTAAAAAAATTCGGTACCGATACTTCGATACCGGTTCCCTAAACGATACTTTTTTCAATACCAATTTAAAAAAAGAATAGAAATTACAACATTACACATGACGGCACAAATCTTTTTATTAATGTTTCCTACTACGTGCCCCGTTTTCCTGTGTGTCTCTACGATGTGTAACGTCAGACAGCCAATCACCAACATTATTAGATCTTGGTAGAAGCATGCTGCATGCTTATTGGCTCACTGACGCTGATGAGCTTTTCTCCTTAGGTATTGAATGATGAGGCAATTTTCGATACTTTAGAGGTGAGTCCGACGGTCCCTAAAAAGTATTGAATTCGCTACCCAGCCCTAGTGATTACACTTATGCAATCCTAACCTATCCCTCTGTATTTTGTTAAACGAAAATACTGACACCTGCATTGACACACAACATAAAGAGACAATCTGCCATTTGTTTTGGTAAAATATCAGGTCAGAACAGTTTCCAAAGTAGTTTTTAAAGATTTATTCAAAATGTGTTTATTAGGATAAACCCCTTGAGATGTATCATGTCGTTTTCGAGGGGGTTAAAGAGACGGACTAACGCATTGTTGGTTTAGGTCTTTTATCTGGTATTTGACAACAATTAGAAGATGTCGTCGTGATTTGCTTGTTTGAACGTGTTATGCAGAAGCGCTGATGTGAATGTCTTGGTCGGGGAACTCAAAGTTCATGTACGCCGTCGTACAGAGAGGAAATGGGACAAAAGGTACACCTTGTGATGTGATCCAGCTGCAGACACAGATACTGTCATGTCTCATCTGACTTTAGGGTCGGATTAAAATTCCATCAACCCCATTCAATCCACACACACACACACACACACACACACACACACACACACACACACACACACACACACACACACACACACACACACACACACACACACACACACACACACACACACACACACACACACACACACACACACACACACACAAAAAATAACCAGAATGCTGTCTACAACTTTACAGTTTTTTTTAATCGCTTTTGTACTATTATAGCAAATTTGTAGTACAATTTCACAACTCCTAAGGGGCTTTCACACTGACCTTGTTTGGCCAGGACCTTGGGACTTTTCAGTTTGATCCGAACCAAAATAACAGGTGTGAAACCTCCCCTGGACCATGGTCTGGACTAAACGGCCGAAATTTGGTCCGACCAAAAAGAGCATAGTCTCTGTCTGGATCAAACTGAACCATGGTCCGGTTCGTTTCTAGTGTGAAAGCATTTTTTGGATGGTTCGAACACCAAATATAGGAAGCTCTGGCAGGCTATCATCATGTTATAAGACCGGGGAAGCTCCTTTAAGGAACAGCTCAGTGCTTAGGCAAAATATTGTCAAAAAAGGATCTGGAAATGATAATTCACGCTTTCATATCAACAAGACTTGACTACTGCAATTCTGTTTTTACTTGTTTGAATAAGTCTGCCCTGAACAAATTGCAAATTGTTCAAAATTCTGCTGCTACGCTTTTAACAGGTGCTCCTCGAAGGTCTCATATCGCTCCAGTCTTGTCGGCTCTCCATTGGCTCCCTGTGAAATTCAGAATTGATTTTAAGATTTTAGTACTGACTTTCAGAGCCTTAAACGGTCAGGCCCCACAGTACATTCTGGACCTTTTGAAGCCATATTCCTCTGGCCGAACCCTTCGGTCCGCTGGCCAGAATCTGCTTTTAGTCCCAAAGACTCGTTATAAGACTCGAGGGGACCTGTCTTTTGAGTCTGTTGCTCCCAGACTGTGGAACGCCTTGCCTCTGTCCATGCGTCTGGCAGACTCTGTTGTCTCTTTTAAAAAGAATCTGAAAACATGTTTATTTAGGAAAGCTTTTGGTTGATGGGTTTTCACTAGTGTCACTTTAATTTTACATATGTATATACATTTTATATTGTTTGTGTTACCTATTCTTTTGTACAGCACTTTGTGATTTTATCTGTGAAAAGCGCTTTATAAATAAATTTTACTTACTTACTTACTTACTTAGTGTGTACAGAAGAGAGAGTGACGGTGTCAGCGCTCAGAGCAGACAGCTGTCGGCTATCAGAGCAGAGAATAAATCAGCAGTTTACTTGTTAAGTGGTAGTAAATGTACAGTGTAGGTTTCCGTTTAGTCTCTGAATAAATGCTGCAGAAAGAAAGTTCCCGTGTCTTGCTTCTCAACAAAACAAAAAGAGCCACAGCAGCACGGAAAATTAGGACCTATGTTCCCACAGCCCAATGTTCCCACAGCCCTATGTTTCCACATTTCTAAGATTTTTCTTAAAATTAGGCCCTATGTTAGTGTTAGGGTACATTCCATCTGTAGTCCATTGCTACTTGATAATAGGTTGGATGTAATTGGCTTCCAAATTGGGAGAAAGGGAGATAAAAACTCATACAAATTTATGAAAAAGGAAATATGGGAACATAGGGCCTAATTTTCAGTGGAGAAATTTTTTTTAGAAATGTGGGAACATAGGGCTGTGGGAACATAGGCACGCTCCCACGGAGAGAGCAGCTGGAAAAACTCTGACATAGAGAGAGGATACGAGAGGACGGGGAAGCCCGTCTACAAACCAATCAATCACAACTGTTGGGAGACGCAGTTTCATCACGTATAGATCTTTAGTGCGCTTGCATAACTGCAATGTGAAACCAAAACTAACCGGATCAAATGCAAAAACATGAACCTTGGTCCGGACTTTCAGTGTGTGAAAGCCCCCTTCGTACACTAAACTCCAAACTCATCACACTTGTAACGCAGCCAGTCTTTCATTCACAACTTTTCATTGTGCATTCATTTGGATTGTAAACATCTCTCACCACACAACCATTGATTGAAAATATAATTTTTTTGTGAAATGTCATGAGAACATATGGTTTAATCGCCAAAACACAACATGATGATACCTTTCCAGTTTAGTTGTTTTAACTACCGGTGAACCCAGTAACAAACAATGCGAGATACATGTTTCAAATCACCGTTAGAAGTGCTGAAAGTAATATGCTACAGTAGTGTAAAAGACAGATTACAGTTTTCCCATTAGGTAATGCACTCTCCATGAATAGGGTGACCAATTGTGGTTATTAGCAATAACGAGTATTCATTATGTGTGGTTACAAGTAATTTAGATGTTCATACATACATTTTATACAGCCGACAAACCAATTTAAAACCTATAGGTTTACCAAACGGCTCCAATTACTTCATATGAAAAGTATTGTCTTTGACTTAGTCAATTGAACATGTGATTACATGAAAACAACCAGCCATTTTGATGATCTGCTTTGAGTTTTGTACTAAGAGTTGTGAGGTTTTACCATCTACTTAGGATAATAGTACCAAAGCAATAAAATAAAAAACTGTAAATCAAACTAACACTTTGAGAGTACTTTGTCTCCGTCCTCTGTGCTCTATAGAGCTCAGCAGGTTAAGGCCCAGATGCCCGTGAAGCCCTGGGCTCGCCTTGCCTCATTACCTGAGCAGCAGATGCTCCTGCGGGGGCCAGAAGCCCAGGCCGTGGCCCTGGAGGAGGTAGCGGTAGACTTCCGTGTCCTTGGACAAGGTCTGGATGACAGCGGCGTGGTGCAGGTTTCCCTCCCACATTTCCTGCTCTCGCAGCAGCCGGCGTAGCAGCTCCTTCTGGGGGGCGTCCACCTCGGTAGAGCCGCGCCACATCCACAGCGGGCAACCGTCGTCCATCTGCAGAATAATGGAGAACCAGAGTTAGAACTTAATGGAGCCAGCAGTTTACTAATAAAGATCATCGCTTTGATTGAAACAAATTTTTAAGGTACTTTTTTTTCAACATATACAGTATCTATTTTGCCCATTTGGCGTCTGTTTTTTAAGCTGCCAGCGTCTGTTCTACATTATAATCCTAAGGAGTAAACCGTGTTTTCAACAAAGTCCTGAGCGCTTTTTTAAACGCCACCGTCAACTTCTTTTTTGCAGCTCAGGGCGTCTTTTTGAAGTTGAAAAAAGTTCAACTTTTCTGAAGAAGAAAACGCCTCACTCTGTTTTTTTTGACAGCCGACCAATGACAAGCGGAGTAGCCAGACCTGTCGTTTCCATTACAACAAGAGAAAATGGAGTCGGAGCACAGCGAGTTATATGACCGGGTGCTCCCTGTACAGGGAACTCACTTTGTTCACTCTTATTAATATTTGATTTGATACTATAAATGTAATAGTTTGATCTAACGTTAGCACCGCTCCACACAGCGCTCTAGCTAGGGTACTGTAGCAGTAGCTGTTGTTATAGCAACAAAAGTTGCTCTCAGCTGCTTTTTGGAATAAAAAAGTGCTGTAGTCAACTTTTTCTTGTAAAAGAAGACACCAAGTGTGAACATGGCCTTAGGGAAATTAGTTTTGGACTCCAAGCTGCACACATAAATAATGCCTTGACAGTAAGGCTGCATGATTATTATTATTATTTGCATATAAACAGATATTAAAGTGTACTCAGTTCTGCATTTCTGCTGCTTTGAGTATTCTGCTAAAATACAACTAATCGCCTGTTGAATTTAAAACAAATGAAAAGGATAATTTCCAACATTCTTTTATTGAACATTAAATTGAATATAAAAGGCACCATTAAAAAAAGAATGTAAAAACATATTGCATGTAACATGACTTATATTTTCCCCTCACATACTGTATATTTGTTCATCTTTTGTTCATCTTAACAGGACATTCAAAAATCCAAACTTTTCCATTCACTACTACTTCACAGCCTGGTTTATATTAGTATGTATACAGTAGGGAAATCTCCTCTGTAGGTCTAACTCCTCCCTCCCTCCATTTACCTTCTTGAAGGCCAGCTCCACGTGCTCTGGCGCCGCGTGGCTCTCCCAGCATCGGCTCTTCTCTCTGGCCTCCGCCAGGAGGTGCTGGGTGCTCAGCTGCAGCTTGCTCCTCCTCTCCTCCTGCTCCTCCTGACCTCCGCTCTGACCGGGGGACACCGGGCCGCCTCCTTCCTCACCTGAACGCTGACCGGGCCAAAAATCTGGAAGCTACACAGAAGATTTTATTTGTTGACATTATTTTGTTAATTCTGTCTCTTCTCGTCAAGTTTCATGCTGGAGTCCCACTCCTTAAGATGTACAATGGTCATAGTATAGTATGTTGAAAAAAGTCATTGTATAATGTCTTATAAAAAGTCATAGTATAGTATGTAGAAAAAAAGTCATAGTATACTGGGTCGAAAAAGGTATGAAAAAGTAATAGTATAGTATGCCAAAAGAAACGTATAGTATAATATGTCGAAAAAAGATATGAAAAAGTCATAGTATAGTATGTTGGAAAAAGTCATATTATAGTATACATTAAAGTCATAAAAAGTCAAAACAAAGTCATAGTAATGTATGTCGAAAAAAGTTTTTAAAAAAGTCATAGTACAGTGTCAAAAAAATGATGGTCATACTATAGTATTTCTTTTTAAATGTCATAAAAAGTCATAGTACAGTATGTCGAAAAAAAGTCATAGTATAGTATGTCAAAAAAAGTCATAGTATAATAGTTTGTCGAAAAAAGTCATAGTATAGTATGTCAAAAAAAGTCATAAAGTCATAGTATAGTATGTCAAAAAAAGTCGTAAAAAAATCATTCAATAGTATGTCGCAAAAAGTCATAGTATTGTATGGGTGAAAAAGTCATAGTATAATATGTCAAAAAAAGTCAGATTATAGGATGTCGAAAAAAATCGTATGTATGACGCCAGTGAGTTTTTCCAGTGAGAAACATGTCTTCACTTAGAGACTGTTTTTACAGAGGTGTACAGAGAACTGGAAGTCTCTGTTATAGTCTCTGTAATCACCTGAAAATCAATATCAGCAAAACCAACAAGCTTGTGGAGGACTACCAGAGGAACAGGAGGCCTCCTGTCCTGGTTTTCAACCAGACAGAGGAGGTGAAGAGGTTAATACGAGAACCCTGGGGTCCAATTTTGCCCAATAATGGGAGATGATCCTCACCTGAGTCAAGGGTCTAAAGATGTTGTTTTCTGAACAGAATGTGAAGCCCCCTGGGGCATATTTTTGATAGAGGAATATATAAATAAAATAGATTGAATTGACTTTGTAAAGCTTTGTTGATACTGTTCTGCTGTTATGTCTATGAGTGTCTAAGTTCATTGAGAGAAACAAAAAAACTGTCAAATTCTGTGTTTTTGTCACATGCTATGCCAATAAAGTTGATTCTGTTAGAACACAAAGTTGTTGCCATGACAGCTGTATAGTATAGTGTGTCGAAAAAAAGTATTAAAAAGTCATGGTATTGTATATCGGAAAAAAGTAATGTATATTTTCAATCTTACGATTACAATATTGTTATTAATATTTCACCATTGCACAGAAATGCCTTGCACTATATTGATATTCAAATCTTAAATCTCAGACCATACTGATATTGCACTATTCCGTCCCTCTCTTCAATTGTTATTGTATATTTTTAAATACAAATTTCTAAATTCTATTGTATTGTTATACTGTATACTTATCAGTATTTTTTATATTTCTCACTGTCCTCTCTGTTTTTATTCTTATATGTTAAGTGAGTGTTGTACTTTAAGAGAAAAGATTAACCGGAGTCATTCCTTGTTTGTTTGCGAAAACCTGGCCAATAAAGCTGATTCTTATTCTGATTCTGGTATAGTATGTTGAAAAAAGTCATAGTATAGTATTTTGAAAAAAAAGTCATAGTATAGTATGTCAAAAATGCTCATGAAAAAGTCATAGTATAGTATGTTGAAAAAGTCATAAAACAGTCATAGTATATGTCGAGAAAAAGTCATAATACAGTATGTCAAAAAAAGGTATTAAAAAGTCAGTGTAGTATGTCGAAAACAGGTATTAAAGTCATAGTATAGTAGGTCGAAAAAAGTCATAGTGTAGTATGTTGAAAAAAGTCATAAAAAAGTTATAGTATAGTGTGTTAAAAAAAAGTCATAGTAGAGTATGTCGAAGAAAGTCAGTATAGTATGTCAAAAAAAGTCATAAAAATGTCATACTATATGTCGAAAAAAGTCAAAGTATAGTATGTTAAAAAAAGTCATAAAAAAGTCATAGTATAGTGTGTTAAAAAAAGTCATAGTATAGTATGTCGAAAAAAAGGTATTAAAAAGTCATAGTGTAGTATGTCGAAATAATTCATAGTATAGTATGTCGAAAAAAGTCATGAAACAGTCATAGTATAGTATATCGAAAAAATATATTAAAAAGTCATAGTGTAGTATGTAGAAAAAACATATTAAAAAGTCATTGTATAGTATGTTGAAAACAGGTATTAAAGTCATAGTATAGTAGGTCGAAAAATGTCATAAAAAAGTCATAGTATAGTATGTAGAAAAGAATTCATGACAGTATAGTATGTTGAAAGAAGTTATAGTATAGTATGTCGAAAAAAATCATAGTAGAGTATGTCGAAAAAAGTCATACAAAGTCATAGTACAGTATGTCGATGAAAGTCAAAAAAGTCATAGTATAGTATGTCGAAAAAAAGTATTTAAAAGTCATAGTATAGTATGTCGAAAAAAAAGTCAGTATACAATGTTGAAAAAGTCATAGTATATTATGTCGAAAAAGGTCATAAAAAAGTCATAGTATAGTATGTCAAAAAATAGTCATACAAAGTCATAGTATAGTATATGTCATGTCATAATAATAATCATATTACAGTATGTCGAAAAAAGGTATTAAAAAGTCATAGTATAGTATGTCGAAAAAAGTCATACAAAGTTATAATACAGTATGTTGAAAGAAGTCATAAAAAAGTCATGAAAAAGTCATAGTATAGTATGTCGAAAAAAGTCATGAAAAGTCATAATATAGTATGTCGAAAAAAAAGTCATAGTATACAATGTTGAAAAAGTCATAGTATAGTATGTCGAAAAAATTTATTAAAGTCATAGTATAGTATGTTGAAAAAAAACATAGTATAGTATGTCGAAAAAAGTCATGAAATAGTCATAGTACAGTATGTCGAAAAAAGTCCTAGTATAGTATGTCGAAAAAAGTCATAAAAAGTCGTAGTATAGTAAGTCGAAAAAAATTCATGAAATAGACATAGTATAGTATGTCGAAAAAAGGTATTAAAGTCATAGTATAGTAGGTTGAAAAAAGTCATAGCATAGTATGTCGAAAAAAATCATAGTAGAGTATGTCGATGAAAATCAAAAAAGTCATAGTATAGTATGTCGAAAAAAGTCATGAAATAGTCATAGTATAGTATGTCAAAAAAAGTCATGAAATAGTCATAGTATAGTATGTCGAGAAAGTCATAAAAAGTCATAGTATAGTATGTTGAAAAAAGTCATAAAAAGTCGTAGTATAGTAAGTCGAAAAAAACCATAGTATAGTATGTTGAAAAAATTCATGAAATAGACATAGTATAGTATGTCGAAAAAAGTTATTAAAGTCATAGTATAGTATGTTGAAAAAAGTCATAGTAGATATGTCGATGAAAGTCAAAAAATTCATAGTATAGTATGTCGAAAAAAGTCATGAAATAGTCATAGTATAGTATGTTAAAAAAAAGTCATAAAAAAGTCATAGTATAGTATGTTAAAAAAAAGTCATAGTATTGTGTCGAAAAAAAGTCCTAGTATGCTATGTCAAAAAAGTCATAGTATAGTATGTCGAGAAAGTCATAAAAAGTCATAGTATAGTATGTTGAAAAAAAGTCATAAAAAAGTCGTGAGTATAGTATGTCGAGAAAGTCATAAAAAGTCATAGTATAGTATGTCGAAAAAAAGTCATAAAAAGTTCGTGAGTATAGTAAGTCGAAAAAAAACATAGTATAGTATGTTGAAAAAAAGTCATGAAAAAAGTCATAGTATAGTATGTCAGAAAAAGTCATGAAAAGTCATAGTATAGTATGTTGAAAAAAAAGTCATAGTTATAACAATGTTGAAAAAGTCATAGTATAGTATGCGACAAAAATATATTAAAGTCATAGTATAGTATGTTGAAAAAAGTGGTAGTAAGAGTATGTCGATGAAAGTCAAAAAAAGTCATAGTATAATATGTCGAAAAAAAGTCATAAAAAAGTAAGTAGTATAGTAATTGAAAAAAATAGTGTATAGTATGTTGAAAAATGTCATAGTATAGTATGTCAAAAAAAGTCATAAAATAGTCATAGTATAATATGTCAAAAAAAGTTATAAAAAAGTCATAGTATAGTATGTCGAAAAAAGTCATAGTATAGTATGTCAAAAAAAATTAAAATTAAAGTCATAGTATGTTGAAAAAAGGTCATAGTAGATATGTCGATGAAAGTCAAAAATTCATAGTATAGTATGTCAAAAAAAGTCATGAAATAGTCATAGTATAGTATGTTAAAAAAAGTCATAAAAAAGTCATTAGTATAGTATGTTAAAAAAGTCATAATTATTGTGTAAGGATCCCAATGTATGCTGTCATCAAAAAAGTCATAGTATAATTATGTCGAGAAAGTCATAAAAGAGTCATAGTATAGTATGTTGAAAAAAGTCATAAAAGATTTTGAGTATAAGTATGTCGAGAAAGTCATAAAAAAGTCATAGTATAGTATGTCGAAAAAAAATCATAAAAAGTCGTAGTATAATTAAGTCGAAAAAAACATAGTATAGTATGTTGAAAAAAGTCATGAAAAAGTCATAGTATAGTATGTCGAAAAAGTCATGAAAAGTCATAGTATAGTATGTTGAAAAAAAAGTCATAGTATACAATGTTGAAAAAGTCATAGTATAGTATGTCGAAAAAATTTATTAAAGTCATAGTATAGTATGTTGAAAAAAGTCGTAGTAGAGTATGTCGATGAAAGTCAAAAAAAGTCATAGTATAATATGTCGAAAAAAGTCATAAAAAGTCGTAGTATAGTAATTCGAAAAAAAACATAGTATAGTATGTTGAAAAATGTCATAGTATAGTATGTCAAAAAAAGTCATGAAATAGTCATAGTATAGTATGTCGAAAAAAGTCATAGTATAGTATGTCGAAAAAAGTCATAGTATAGTATGTTGAAAAAAAGTCATAAAAAGTAGTAGTATAGTAGAATTAGAAAAAAAATTCATGAAATAGACATAGTATAGTATGTCGAAAAAATGTATTAAAGTCATAGTATAGTATGTTGATTAAAGTCATAGTAGAGAGTATGTCGATGAAAATCCTAAAAAGTCGTAGTATAGTAAGTCGAAAAAAAACATAAGTATAGTATGTCGAAAAAGTCATAGTATAGTATGTCGAAAAAAAGTCATAAAAAGTTGTGAGTATAGTAAGGTTCGAAAAAAGTCATGAAATATTCATAGTTATAGTATGTTGAAAAAGGTATTAAAAAGTCATAGTATAGTTATATTGAAAAAGGTTATAAAAAGTCATGGTATAGTAAGTCAGAAAAAGTCCTAATTATACTGTCGGAAAAAAGTCATAGTATAATATGGAAAAAAGTCATGAAATAGTCATATAGTTATGTCGAAAAAAGTCAAAAAAGTCATAGTATAGTATGTGAAAAAAGTCATGAAATAGTCATAGTACAATTATGTCAAAAAAGTCATAAAATAGTCATAGTATAGTAAGTTGAAAAAAAGTCATGAAGTATAGTATGAGTATGTCGAAAAAAGTCAAAAATGTCATGAGTATAGTATGTCGAAAAAGTCATAAAAATGTCATAGTATGAGTATGTGAAAAAGTCAAAAAATGTCATAGTATGGTATGTCGAAGGAGGTCAAAAAGGTCATAGTATAGTATGTCGAAAAAAGTCATGAAATAGTCATGGTATAGGTATGATGAAAAAATTCATGAAATAGACATGAGTATAGGTATGTCGAAAAAAAAGGTATTAAAGTCAAGTATAGTATGTTGAAAAAAGTCATAGTATGAGTATGTTGAAAAGAGTCATGAGTATGAGTATGTGAAAAAAGTCATGAAATAGACATAGTATAGTGTGAAAAAAGGTATAAAGTCATAGTATAGTATGTTGAAAAAGTCATAAGTATAATTATGTGAAAAAAGGTTAAAAAGTCATAGTATGTATCGAAAAAAAAAATGAAGTATTAATATAGTATAGTATGTTGAAAAAGTCATAGTATAGTATGTCGAAAAAGGTTAAAAATATAGTATAATGTCAAAGCATAAAAAGTCATAGTATAGTATGTCGAAAAAAGGTATTAAAAAGTCATAGTATATGTCGAAAAAAGTCATAAAAAAGTCATAGTATTGTATGTCGAAAAAAGTACTTAAAAAGTCATACTATGTCGAAAAAAGTCATAGCATAGTTATCGAAACGTCATAAAAAAGTCATAGTATAGTATGTCGAAAAAAAGTCATAAAAAGTCATAGTATAGTATTTCGAAAAATGTCATAGTATAGTATGTCGAAAAAGTCATAAAAAAGTCATAGGTATAGTATGCCGAAAAAAGTCATGAAATAGTCATAGTATAGTATGTCGAAAAGTCATGAAATAGTCATAGTACAGTATGTTGAAAAAGTCATAGTAGAGTATGTCGATGAAAGTCAAAAAAGTCATAGTATAGTATGTCGATGAAAGTCATAAAAAGTCGTAGTATAGTATGTTGAAAAACGTCATAGTATAGTATGTCGGGAAAGTCCAGTATTGTATTATGTGTAAAAAAAAGTCCCTAGTATAGTATGTCGAAAAAAGTCATAAAAAACCGTGAGTATAGTAAGTCGAAAAAATTCATGAAATAGACATAGTATAGTATGTCGAAAAAAGGTATTAAAGTCATAGTATAGTATGTTGAAAAAAGTCATAGCATAGTATGTCGAAAAAATCATAGTAGAGTATGTCGATGAAAATCAAAAAAGTCATAGTATAGTATGTCGAGAAAGTCATAAAAAGTCATAGTATAGTATGATGAAAAAAAATCATAAAAAGTCGTGAGTATAGTGTGTCGAGAAAGTCATAAAAAGTCATAGTATAGTATGTCAAAAAAAAGTCATAAAAAAGGTCGAGTATAGTAAGTCGAAAAAACATAGTATAGTATGTTGAAAAAAGTCATGAAAAAGTCATATTATAGTATGTTGAAAATAGTCATAGTATAGTATGTCGAAAAAAGTCATAAAAAGTCATAGTATAGCATGTTGAAAAAAGTCATAGTATAGTATGTCGAAAAAAGACCAAAAAAGTCATAGTATAGTATGTCGAAAAAAATTCATGAAATAGACATAGTATAGTATGTCGAAAAAAGTTATTAAAGTCATAGTATAGTATGTTGAAAAAAGTCATAGTATAGTATGTCGAAAAAGGTTAAAAAAGTCATAGGTATAGTAATGTCGAAAAACTCATAAAAAAGTCATAGTATAGTATGTCGAAAAAGGTATTAAAAAGTCATAGTATATGTCGAAAAAAGTCAAAAAAGTCATAGTATTGTACGTCGAAAAAAAAAGTCATAAAAGTCATACTATGTCGAAAAAGTCATAGCATAGTTATGTCGAAACGTCATAAAAATTATAGGGTTATAAAGTATAGTCATAGAAAGTATAAGTCATAGTTATGTGCGAAAATCATAAAAAGTCATAGTATAGTATGTCGAAAAAATCATGAAATAGTCACAGTATAGTATGTCGAAAAAGTCATGAAATAGTCATAGTAAAATTATGTTGAAAAAAGTCATAGTAGAGTATGTCGATGAAAGTCAAAAAATAGTATAGTATGTCGATGAAAGTCATAAAAAGTCAGTAGTATAGTATGTTGAAAAACGTCATAGTATAGTATGTCGGGAAAAGTCAAGAAATAGTCATAGTACAGTATGTCGAAAAAAGTCCTAGTATAGTATGTCGAAAAAGGTCCCTAGTATTGTATGTGTCGAAAAAAAGTCCTGTATACTATGTGGAAAAGTCATAGTATGGTATGTCAAAAAAGTCATGAAATAGTCATAGTATAGTATGTCGAAAAAAAGGTATTAAAGTCATGAGTATAGTATATGTTGAAAAAAGTCATAGCATAGTATGTCGAAAAAAATCATATTAGAGTATGTCGATGAAAATCAAAAAATTATAGTATAGTATGTCGAGAAAGTCATAAAAAGTCATAGTATAGTAGGATGAAAAAAAAGTCATAAAAAGTCGGAGTATAGTGTGTCGAGAAAGTCATAAAAAGTCATAGTATAGTATGATGAAAAAAAGTCATAAAAAGTCAAGTAGTATAGTATGTCGAAAAAAAGTCATAAAATTAAGTAGTATAGTAAGTCCAGAAAAAACATAATTATATTATGTTGAAAAAAGTCATGAAAAAAGTCATAGTTATAGTATGTTGAAAATAGTCATAGTTATGGTATGCGAAAAGTCATAAAAGGTCATGAGTATAGCATGTTGAAAAAAGTCATAGTATAGTATGTCGAAAAAGACCAAAAACGTCATAGTTATGGTATGTCGAAAAAAATTCATGAAATAGACATAGTTATAGTATGTCGAAAAAAGTTACTAAAGTCATGGTATAGGTATGTTGAAAAAAGTCATAGTAGATATGTCGATGAAAGTCAAAAATTCATAGTTATAGTATCGAAAAAAAGTCATGAAATAGTCATAGTATAGTATGTTAAAAAAAAGTCATAAAAAAGTCATAGTATAGTATGTTAAAAAAAAGTCATAGTATTGTGTCGAAAAAAAGTCCTAGTATGCTATGTCAAAAAAGTCATAGTATAGTATGTCGAGAAAGTCATAAAAAGTCATAGTATAGTATGTTGAAAAAAGTCATAAAAAGTCGTAGTATAGTATGTTGAAAAAAGTCATGAAAAAGTCATAGTATAGTATGTCGAAAAAGTCATGAAAAGTCATAGTATAGTATGTTGAAAAAAAAGTCATAGTATAGTATGTTGAAAAAAGTCATGAAAAAGTCATAGTATAGTATGTCGAAAAAAGTCATGAAAAGTCATAGTATAGTATGTCGAAAAAAAAGTCATAGTATAGTATGTCGAAAAAGTCCTAGTATTTGTGTCCGAAAAAAAGTCCTAGTATACTATGTGGAAAAAGTCATAGTATAGTATGTCGAAAAAAGTCATGAAATAGTCATAGTATAGTATGTCGAAAAAAGTCATAAAAACCGTCGTATAAGTAAGTCGAAAAAAAAAATAAGAATAGACATAGTAAGTATGTCGAAAAAAGTGATTAAAGTCATACTATAGTAAGTTGAAAAAATGTCACAAAAAAAGTCATAGTATAGTATGTGTAAAAAAAGTCATAGTATAGTATGTCGAAAAAAAGTCACAAAAAAAGTCAAAGTATAGCATGTCGAAAAAATGTATAAAAAAGTCATAGTATAGTATGTCGAAAAATCAGTAGTAGAGTATGTCGATGAAAGTAAAAAAAGTCATAGTATAGTATGTCGAAAAAAGTCATAAAAGTCGTAGTATAGTAAGTCGAAAAAAAAAGACATAGTATAGTATGTTTAAAATGTCAAAGTATAGTATGTCAAAAAAGTCATAAAATAGTCATAGTATAGTATGTCAAAAAAGTCATAAAGAAAAAGTCATGAGTATGAGTACGAAAAAGTCATGAAAAGTCATAGTATAGTATGTCGAAAAAAAGTCATAGTATACAATGTTGAAAAAAGTCATAGTATAGTATGTCGGAAAAAAGTCCTAGTATTATGTGTGAAAAAAGTCCTGGTATACTATGTGGAAAAACTCATAGTATAGTATGTCGAAAAAACGTAATAAAAGGAGTCATAGTATAGTATGTTGAAAAAAAGTCATGAAATAGTCATAGTATTGTATGGGAAAAAAAGTCATAGTATAGTATGTCGAAAAAAAGTCATAAAAAGTAGTAGTATAGTAAATCCGAAAAAAATTCATGAAATAGACATAGTATAGTATGTAAAAGTAAATTTAAAGTCATAGTATAGTATGTTGATTAAAGTCATAGTAGAGTATGTCGATGAAAATCAAAAAAGTCATAGTATAGTATGTCGAAAAAAGTCGTAGTATAGTAAGTCGAAAAAAAGTCATGAAATAGTCATAGTATAGTATGTTGAAAAAGGTATTAAAAAGTCATAGTATAGTATATTGAAAAAGGTATTAAAAAGTCATGGTATAGTACGTCGAAAAAAGTCTTAGTATTATGTGTCGAAAAGACGTCCTAGTATACTATGTCGAAAAAGTCATAGTATAGTATGTCGAAAAAAGTCATGAAATAGTCATATAGTATGTCAAAAAAAGTTAAAAAAAAGTCATAGTATAGTATGTCGAAAAAAACCATAGTATAGTATGTCATAGTATAGTATGTCGAAAAAAGTCATGAAATAGTCATAGTACAGTATGTCGAAAAAAGTCATGAAATAGTCATGGTATAGTATGTTGAAAAAAGTCATAGTATAGTATGTCGAAAAAAGTCATGAAATAGTCATGGTATAGTATGTCGAAAAAAGTCATAGTATAGTATGTTGAAAAAGTCATAGTATAGTATGTCGAAAAAAATTCATGAAATAGACATAGTATAGTATGTCGAAAAAAGGTATTGAAGTCATAGTATAGTATGTTGAAAAAAGTCATAGTATAGTATGTCGATGAAAGTCAAAAAAGTCATAGTATAGTATGTCGAAAAAAGGTATTAAAAAGTCATAGTATAGTATGTTGAAAAAAGTCATAAAAAAGTCATAGTATAGGCTAGTATGTTGAAAAAAAGTCATAGTATAGTATGTCGAAAAACGCCATAAAAAAGTCGTAGTATAGTATGTCGAAAAAAGGTATTAAAAAGTCATAGTATATGTCGAAAAAAGTCATAAAAAAGTCATAGTATTGTATGTAGAAAAAAGTCATAAAAAGTCATACTATGTCAAAAAAAAGTCATAGTATAGTATGTCGAAAAACGTCATAAAAAAGTCATAGTATAGTATGTCGAAAAATGTCATAGTATAGTATGTCGAAAAACGTCATAAAAAAGTCATAGTATAGTATGTCGAAAAAAGTCATGAAATAGTCATAGTATAGTATGTCGAAAAAATGTATTAAAGTCATAGTATAGTATGTTGAAAAAAGTCATAGTATAGTATGTCGAAAAAAGTCATAAAAAGTAGTAGTATAGTAAGTCGAAAAAAATTCATGAAATAGACATAGTATAGTATGTCGAAAAAATGTATTAAAGTCATAGTATAGTATGTTGATTAAAGTCATAGTAGAGTATGTCGATGAAAGTCAAAAAAGTCATAGTATAGTATGTCGAAAAAAAACATAGTATAGTATGTCGAAAAAAGTCATAGTATACAATGTCGAAAAAAGTCATAGTATAGTATGTCGAAAAAATTTATTAAAGTCATAGTATAGTATGTTGATTAAAGTCATAGTAGAGTATGTCGATGAAAGTCAAAAAAGTCATAGTATAGTATGTCGAAAAAAAAACAGTATAGTATGTCGAAAAAAGTCATAGTATAGTATGTTGAAAAAAGTCATGAAATAGTCATAGTATAGTATGTTAAAAAAAGTCATAAAAAAGTCATAGTATAGTATGTTAAAAAAAAGTCATAGTATTATGTGTCGAAAAAGTCATAGTATAGTATGTCGAAAAAAGGTATTAAAAAGTCATAGTATGTCGAAAAAGTCATAAAAAGTCATAGTATAGTATGTCGAAAAAGCCATAAAACAGTCATAGTTTTGCATAGTTTTGCATGTTGAAAAAAGTCATAAAGAGTCATAGTACAGTATGTCGAAAAACGTCATAAAAAAGTCGTAGTATAGTATGTCAAAAAAAGTCATGAAATAGTCATAGTATACATGTCAAAAAAAAGTCATACAATGTCATAGTATAGTATGTCAAAAAAAGTCTTAGTATTATGTGTCCAAAAAAAGTACTAGTATACTATGTGGAAAAAGTCATAGTATAGTATGTCAAAAAAGTCATGAAAAAGTCATAGAATAGTATGTTGAAAAAAGTCATACAAAGTATGTCGAACAAAGTCATAAAACAGGCATAGTATAGTATGTCGAAAAAAGGTATTAAAGTCATAGTATAGTATGTCGAAAAAGTCATAAATGTCATAGTGTAGTATGTTGAAAAAAAGTCATAAAAAGTCATAGTATAGTATGTTGAAAAAAGTAAAAAAAAAGTCAGAATAGTATGTTGAAAAAAGTCATACAAAGTCATATAAAGTATGACGAAAAAAGTAAAAAAGTCATATAAAGTATGACGAAAAAAGTAAAAAAGTCATAGTATAGTATGTCGAAAAAAGGTATTAAAAGGTTACAGTATAGTATGTCGAAAAAAGTCATAGTACAGTATGTCAAAAAAGGTATTAAAAAGTCATAGTACAGTATGTCGACAAAAGTCAAAGTATAGTATGATAAAAAAAGTCATAAAAAGTCATAGTATACTTTGTAAAAAAAAGGTTTAAAAATCATAGTATAGTGTCAAAAAAGTATAAAAAAAGGTCAGAGTATAGTGTGTCATAAAAGGTCATACAAATGTCATAGTATATGTCAGAAAAAGTCAGAAAAAAAAGTCAGTACAGTTTGTCATAAAGTCATAAAATGTCATAGTATAGTATGTCATAAAAATGTATAAAAAGTCATAGTTTGTCCCCATTGACACCATGCCAATAATACATAAAAAAAACAGTGCGCTGTGTAATTACTGCCTGTAGATCAGGTTGTCAGTATTCTTTACCTGGAAGAGTCTCTGGGCCTCGGTGATCATGTTGGCCAGGCCCTGGGTGGCAGCCAGGTTCTCACTCAGGTCCCGCTGGTCTGGGCGGCCCAGGCTGTACTTCCTATGACTCGACCTGCAGCAACAACAGGAACAAGGTGGAGGTCACTTTTATGGTCTTGGATTACAGGCAGCAAACATACTGAATTATAAGTAGAAGTAGATCCGACCAGACAATCTGATTGGTCAACTAGACATTTAGAACGTGCTCAAATTAGCATTCAGACAGCACACCTGGTGCATCACTTAAAATATCACGCCGCCATTTCTCCGTCAACATTACGACAACATTAAAAAACTGTTTAAAAACATTTGTATTCACATAAGTAATGCAGGAACCCCATTGGAACACACAAAAGCTCTCCAACTAGTATATAAAGTAATTCATCGGATTAAACGACTTATTTGTTACAATGCTCTGATCTTGATATGGATGCTTCACTGGATATTTTGGATTAGCTGTTCCGGTGACGGTGCTATCTAGAAAATAGCTGCTAAATATGATTTTCACGGACGTACAGAAGCTATATCTGTCAATGGGAAAATTTAGTTACAACACGACTGAGCTGGCAAAGCAATTTTGTGTTTATATGTGCGGTAGTTATTCAGTTTGGGAAGTCCAACCATCTCTACAAAGCTAACGTTAGCTTAAGTTAGCTTCTGACTAACAGTTTGGTGTTTATATTTGCTCCACAGCGCTGCGTAGGAAGGTCTGGCTAGTCCACACAGCATTCTGGGATGGGAGAAAAACGTGCTCTGGTTTATTGGCATTTCTTTAAACCAAACGCAATCGTCTTGGCCGCATTAAGCGCAAGACGGAGCCACAGTGCCGCTGCAAAATAGCCTCGGGAAGGAACTTGTTTTGGTGGAACATGTGTACGTTCAAAAGTTGTTTTAGTCGTGCAACAGAAAACTCAGATTGGACAGATAGTCTAGCTAGCTGTCTGGATTTACCCTGCAGAGATCTGAGGAGCAGTTAACCATAGTCCTCACAAATCCACCAGAGTTTAAAATTCCAACACAAAGAAAGAGGAAGGAAACGGACATCCGGCGGAATTTTCTGCGGCACCTGAACAATCCCGGAAGTGGAACGTCGTGGATATAGACTAGATTATAATGCGCCTGATTTGGATTTGGGCACAATATGATGAGAAATGGCATCAAGAACATCAGACAGATGAGGAGGATAGACGGCTGCCAGTGTGTGTGTGTGTGTGTGTGTGTGTGTGTTTAAAATGGTAGGAAATGGTAAGAGGGTGTGAAACGTCATAAGTACCCATCACAGCAATGATGGTAGCTTCACACTGCCATCACTGCCAGTCATTTGAAGCAGAAAGGAAGCAGGAGCTCTGAGTCACGATTACTGCAACTGACAGATTCAGGTTATTTTGGAAAACCTTCAAAACAGGAAGCTGTTTTCCTGGATTTTATTTGATGTGGAATTCTTCCACAAAATCTTTTGTGTTGTTTTAGTTTTTGATGACTAAGGAAAAGTAAGAAAGGTGAGCGTTTTGACACACCAAACCGCACAGATTCTTGAGCGCTGCAAATTGGGGAAATAAGACACCAACTCTTAAAAACAAACCCAGCTGGTCGGACGAGAAGCTAGACCATTAAAAAAAAGTACAATTCTGAGTAACAGTGGGGAGATCTGTCAAGCTGCAACATGAGCAAAAAGGAGCCCAGATTAGATTTTACAGATCTGTGGGAGAACAGCTGCGAGCAGCAGTCGGTTTTCAGAGTTATTGTTCCCACCACAAAGTGTGACGTGATTTCTGACAGGCCGGGACTCTGGCTTCCAGGAGACGGGAGGCACAGAGTGCTGATTTGTCCGTTATGTCATTTCCATCTACTGTACTGTCAGCCTAAAGGGAGAAAAAGAGCCAAAGTGGGAAAAAAAGGGAAGAGGTGGAGATGAAAGGAAGGGAGGAAAGTACAAGGAGCAAGAGGAGTTTAAAAGAAGAGAAGAGAAAGCAAGGAGGAGATATGGCTGAATATCAGGGGAGGAAGATGAGTACAACGAATATGAGAGGGATGATGTGAGGGTGGATATAGAAACGAAGGTAGAAAAAAAGACAACAGCGGAAGTTAGAGGTAGAGGGAAAGAAGATCAATGGCAAAATGTGTAGCGTGACATAAAAGAAGAGCAAGCACGAAGGAGGAGAGTTGAACAAATAATGGATGGATCTACTAACAAGTATTGAGTGGGTTTCACAGCCTGATATATCTTCCTCCTCTCATATAAAGAACACATCAATGAGCCACGCTGTCGAATGAACAAATACACTGGAGCTTATTTTTGGCTCAGTGTTATATACACCGCCCTGCTGCCACAAATGCTCACTAATGTGGATTAATCCGCCGCTGAAAATAGTCCCCAACAAATGCACTTTTTCCTCCGGTGTGTGCTTGATCAAAACTGCAGTGACCAGCTGTTTCAAGAAACCTCTGATCATCTTTTATGAAACTATATATTTGTGAGCTTCAAGATTCACGTCTTCAGTAGTAATCAAAGGGCTCGGAGCTGTGAGCCACAGACAGGAAGTCAGAAAGTATCGAGAGACAGACTGACATTGTTTTTTTCTTGGGATTTGTTGACAATAAGAATACATACAGATCAACATCAGCCTAACCCTTTATGGCCATTAATGTCCATCTCAGTAGTGCAAAAGTGTGCGCAAGTGTGTTTGAATGTTTGCCTCCATTGATGATAAAGAAGATCATGTCATGTTCTGTGAATGCACTTCTGTACAAACTCTGAGCTCAGACGGAGAGTCTGCAGTCACTGATGGAACAGACTGTCTCCTAATAAATAAGTTCATATCCTAATAATAAAAACCATCAACTGCATTGCCATTATCATTCTCAACATTCTCCCATTTCTAACTGCCTGCCCAGTAGGATTCTGAGTGAAATAGCAGATAGAAAATATCTTTCATATCAGGGAGTGCAGTTGAGCCCAGGTGGAGATTGGTGGAGGTTATGTAATGTGCTCTTTGTGTAAACTGTGCTGACAGCTTTTCATTACAAAGAGAAGGTATGAGTGTAACAGCTGGATCCCATCCAAAGGCAATGTAATCTGTGAGAGCTGAGAACTTTGGAAACATGACGTCAAAGTGAGGAGGAAGAAAAATATGTTTCTATGGCACCTAATTGGCATCCTGCTGTGGGTAACAGATAACACACACATTCAGACATACATGTGTGCAAAAACCCAAAGGTGAAGTCAGGATCTGAAGGTAATTCTGAGATTTAAACGGAAACCATGACAAAGTCACTGCCTGAAGCCAAAACTAAGTATAGGCCTACTGAAAGAAAGTGGTATCTTCCAGGCAGCAGTTGGTTTGAATTATTTTCAGTTCATCATAAAACCCACTTTGGAGATATTTTAAACTTGCTTATGGTCATCAATCTGAACCAGTAAGCACTGAGCTATGTTGTGGGATGAAATATCACAAACATCAATTTGCAGTTAATGAGCTAACAGAGAAATATTTGAATTGTTATGATCTCCATGTTCTTTTATATTACAAAACCAAAATCTAATTAAATCGAGCCAGAGTGGACTCCACACCTAACAGCAGGTCTTATGTAACAGCTGTTAAGACTTACACAACTGTGACAATGTGTGTCAGACACCACACACCCTCCATTCATTTCCATTCTTTATTGAGATGGTGTGTGCTGAGAATAAATTATCTTAATTTGAAAAAATAGAAACAACTTTAAGTGTAACTGAAGATATAACTGATGCAGGGAATTCTCGTGTTGCCTAGTCTATATATCAACAACGTTCCACTTCCGGGATGTCCCTCTTTTTAAGCCGGATGTCCATCACCTTTCGATTTCTTTGTGTTGGAATTTTGAACTCCGGTGGATTTATGAGGACTATGGTTAACAGTCGGTGTCTGTGGTCTCAGCTCACCTGGCTGCGTTGGCGTCTCTCTTCAGGGTGTTGAGGTGGAACAGCGACGGCGCCAGGCAAACTGCAATGTTGGTTGGAGTCATTTGGTTCTCATCCACGCAGGCCACAACGTCCCGCAGGAAGAACAGCAGCGTTCGCAGCGCCACCCTGTTCTCGTCAGGAAGCAGCAGGATGGCCGCCTGAGCTGCAACTAGCTGCTGATCCTTGGGAAAATCTGCAAGCAGTTCATATTTTAACTATGCAGTTAACATGATTTGGAACTTGGACAAGAAAATAAGGCCAACTCAATGCTCAATGCAATGGATTATCTTTCTCCTGCAAGAATACAATCTCTGTAAATTCATCTTCATGGTATTCTGAAATGAAATGAGGGAACTTAATTTAAAAACTAATTGTGTGTTTGGAACAAAGGGATTATAGTGGTTAAAATGGGTAAAACCACCAGTATGGTATAGAATTTAACAGCTCAAGCTCCAAAATTAGCTAACATTATTTATTGAGAGTGGATATGAATTGAGTGTGCTAACGCTAGAATGTCAACGTGTCACAGCTACTATGATAAAATGTGTGCTAATGATAGGATGCTAACATGCTGATGCTAAATGTCAGCAGGATTCTCATACACAGCATTAGCATTTTAGCTTGCTAATGTGTAGCCTATGTTAGATTGTAAATTTGCGCTCAGACTGAATGCAAAGCGAATTTCAGAGGTGGCATGATTGCATATTAAGTCTATACATCTGCAGTGGTTCAAATTGAGGGAAGAGTGTTTGTTTATGATTTGTTTTTTACTGCAGTTCATAGGCGAATGGAAACAAGAAAGGGAGAGAAATGGAGAACCTGATAAGATTTCATGGTGGTGTGTTCATTGCTAGCTAGCATCAACAAGAGTCAAATTTGCACAAATAGTGATTATTTGCCTCATATTTAGTCTGAATACACCTTAGAGTGCTAATATGCTAATGTTTATCATGTTGGTAACACGTGTTAGCTTTATCAGCATAGCATGCTTATCTGTAAACATGCTAACATGTTTTTGGAAAGCATTACTTATAACAGAACTGAGATGCCCCAACTCAGAGTCATTTCCTGTATCTGTGTCACGTGGGTTTCTCCACCGCCACGCCTCTTTAGGATACTAGCGGCAGGTCTGAGACAGATCAGGGGAAAATAAACTTTGTTTGAGACCTGTTTCGGTCTCAGGAACAAACTCTTGTAAGAGCTGGCAACACGGATACGCTAACGTCAACTAACGTTTGTGAACAACTCACTTTCGTCAGGCTCAATATGTCTTTTAGCGGTGTGTATAGCTAATGTTAGCAAAACAATTATTACATTACTTTTCATCCATCCACATGACATTAACTAAACTTCAAACAAGGTTCGTGCCTATTTAGGAGACAGGTACTGTGTGGTGTAGCGTCTTTAAGTATAGAGAATCTTTTACTACTAATAGCATGTTAGTATTTAGCAATTAATAGCTACATCTTAGTATGTTAGCATACTGATCTGTTGGTGGCACAAGAAGAAAAAAAATCAGGGGGTCACTTAAGTCATTAGGATTCACCACCAGGAATTATGACAATCTTATAGTCATATTTCTTTAAACTGGAACAAAGAATTCCCTTGCTTACTGCTTACTGGTAAATAGCAGTTACCAGTTGCTAACTTTGTAAAATTACAAATTTAGCAATCAAATTCAAACAAGTACAAATGTTATCTTCTCAATGCTGGCCACATATGATAACGGTAGTAATTGCTCACATTGGTAAATGTGGAGGAAGGACTCGCAGAGTTTGCTGGTGAAGATGGGTTCGGGCAGGTCTCTGAAGTACTGCTTCACCATGTCTGCCACGTCGAAGGCAGACTGACCGTCGAACGAAACGCCGTCTGGGTCCGACTCCACCAGCTCGCGGAGGTACTGGATACGAGACTTCACCCCCGACTTACGGAAAAGACCCACCTGAGAGAGAACAGACCGGATGCCTCAAAATGATTTCATTAAATCTTTGAAGTTACTCTGTATCGTGTCCAACAGCGCCTTTCTAGTGTTTCTAAAATCACTGCAGGCCTCTTGTGGCCTTTTGGCTGCATTACCTGGTCCAAACACTCAGCCCTCAGGTAGACCAGTGCTCTGAGGATGCTGGGAGGAAGTGGCTCTCCTGTCTGCTGGACGCTGAGGAGCAGAGGAACCCCAAAAACTCGCCGGCCTTTCACCTCCATCACCTTGGTCTTCCTCGGAGACTTGGGAACAGTCCTGCAGGTGACAGACCATTAGATCCTCCCATTTTTAAGAAAACAATCATTACATTTAGATGACACTTTCATCCAAAGCGACTTACAATTGCTATATATGTCAGAGGTCACACACCTCTGGAGCAACTATTGGTTAAGTGTTCAGGGACACATTGGTTGATGCATCGCAGTGAGGATCAAACCCAGATCTCCCACACCAAAGGTATGTGTCATATCCACTGCGCCATCACCAAACAATCAAACAGCATGGAGTAGTTATGTTATGTTGCAGTTATCAAAAATTGTTTTGCAAATATACTGTGAATTTGTAATCTCAACCAGTCAAGTGTAAAAAAAAAATAAAATCAAAACTTGGCTTCTGTTAGATGTGTTTCCTTTTAAAGGAATAGGCAAATAAACATTTTTTGATTACATAAGTCCCCAGTGATCTCTAAAATGTGTGTGCCATTCAAATCTGCTCCGCAGGAAATATCTGCAGGCATTGAGAAAACTATGGCCGCTGATTAAAGCGACTGGGCTTTCAGAAGGACTGGGCTGAAGTTTGTTCATGTTTCAGAACTGATATCAGCGACCTTTTGACCACATACAAGTCACTGACTCTATTCTATTTCTATACTAATGTTCCAGATGCAGGGGGACCCAAGAACTCAACTCCTGGACTCAACTTCCAACTCAACTTCCAACTTTTCTAAATGCTAGGATCAAGTGCACTCTGTGTATAATTGCAAGCTTGTAATAGCAATGTTCAAAACAGGAGAAATCCAAAGTACTCCAACATCATTAATGTAACCTCTTCTCTTCTTTGTATAGAGAACATGCCAGCCCCTCTTTCGCTAAAGCACAGACTCACAAAGAAAACAAATTTAATCATACATGTACTCTAAATGCTTTTCAGCTCTGTTCATCCATCTGTTTTTTTTCCACTTAAATATAAGCAGCCCCTGGAAACAAACTGTCTTTTTAAGAAAAAGTGCCTCAGAGTATGTGCCATCCCAATTAGCAGTTAATTGCTGTATTTGTAATCGTCTTGCCCTCACTTTGGCATCAGGGAAAAAAACCATTGAAATGAAAAGACTTGGAACTAATTGTTGAAGCCTGAGGAGATTCATTTGACTTTTTTAGCACTGGGCCTGACGGTGCTGTGGTGCAGTTACTGTTGAGCTGTGTCAGTTTTGGTCCGTCTTTACATCTTATTATTTCATAGCCAGCCCTATTTCTACATGGACAAGATATCAGGTGTACCAGCACAAATCTGACTCGGTTTCTTAAAGCAATAGTTTGACATTTTGAGAAATATTCTTATTTGGTTTCTGTTGAAGAGTTAGTGAGAAGATTGATACCACTCTCATGTATGAACGTGGTATCAATCTTCTTATCTAAGGCCCTGTTTACATGACAACGCACAAGGGTGAAAACGACAAAATATTTGATGTGCGTTTTGTTTAGATGGCGACGGCGTTTTTGGGGCTTAAAAACGCAAAAAAACTAAATGCAGAATAAAAAGTGAGAACGCAACGCAACTTTTGTGTTTTCTCTTCAGATCGTTTCCGTCTAAACATAGCCTAACTAACCAGAGTTTTCTTAAGGCACATCAGTTTCAACTTCAGCGTGTTACCAGCGAGATGACATTGGCTGAAGTAATTTGTATTACAAGACTAATGCCGACTAACAAAAACAACTCTAAACAAAGTAATAAGACTTGCCTGAACTTACCATATTTTGTGGGATGCTGTGTCTAAAATGTATTATCGGATGTATTAATGTCACATAATCCAGTTTGAGGTGAAGGAATATGATGTTGAATCATTTGTGTAAGAACGAGTCATTTGCAGTTCATGAGGTTATGCTCATTAAAAAGTTTTGCTTTAATTTGATGTTTTCTTCCATTTTCCCATAGAGGAAAACCTATTTTTAAACTGCCATAATTTCTTCTCAATTTGCTTCCTTCCATAAGATGTATTAAAGTATAATCTCTGTAAGAGGGAGCAGTTTGAAATGCTACAGGAAGCCTGAACTACAGGAAGCCTCGCTGATGTTGTTCAACCTGCTGCCACAGAGCGACTGTTTTTTCTAAACCCCCCCCCCCCCCAAACACATGTTTGATGCTGAAAATGAAAGACGAATATCTGTGAGGAGTAATTTCAGGAGGTTTTTTTTGTTCAATGCTCAGTTCCCATATTCAGCCGTATCTCATTGAGCATAACAGCCCTGGCAAAAATCTAATTGGTTTTCTAGCAAAGCATAAAACAAGCAGGTAATGTGTTTCCTCAGCACACATAATAAAAAACAAATGTTCAGCAGAGTAAACAAGCAGAATATTTGTATGTTTTATTATTCTTAAAAATGAATTTGTCTCAATTTTGCATGAAGGCTTATTCCAAAAACATAGTGTAGGAAGCAAACACTGATCTCATTAAATCCCCATGTATGTCAATAAAAAGTGCAGTGAAAACATCCTACATTTTAAACAAGAACAAGGGTTTGAAGTCCACACTTTTTATACCAAAACTTCTTGTTCCCTTCTTTGTCCTACTGCCAGTCCCTCCAGAAAAACGCGATCATGCGATCGCATAATTCAATGCATAATCAGCCAAAGTCCACATATTCATGCGGGGGCCGCATTTTTTCAAATATGCCGCACTTTCGCCGCATAAATTGCCGATTTCCGCGCAAAATATGCGGGGCTTGCATGATTTCATAATCCCCGCATTTTCGTTGGAAAAAGTCACATATATCTTTGCAGAAATTTGAAAAAATGTTGCGTTTGTTTACTTCACACAAGAGCAGCCATTTTCCCCTGTTGCCATGGGAACGTTATGAAGTGACGTAATTACGCGACGTGAACATCATCGAAAAGCAGGTGTTGGAGGTTGAATTTGACATGTATTTTGAGTCTCTTAAGTTGGTATCCAATAAGAAACCTATCTTAATATCTGATGTCGACTCAAATTTCTTTGCTGTCTATATTATTAACAATTTTTGACTTTGTCCACTTCTTTTATACTCTATGTTCCAACCAAGTAAGCATTTAAAAGATAATTCCAGTTAATTTCAACCTGGGGTATTTCCTATAAATGTAGCTGTTGTGGCTCTATGTTGTAAAGATTCTATCAAACAGGACTTGTGCATTGCAACCTAGTTTTTAAACAATTTCAGAATGTTTTTCTGTGCAGGGACATCGCTCGCTCTTTGGCACTGACTTTGACCAACCTTCTGTACATTGGGATATATGAGATACTTGCTAAGAGAGTGAGAAAGAAATGAGATTAAGCGAGAAAAAGACAGGAGAACAGATAGACACTGTGTGACCTTATGAGAAAAAGTGGTCCAAAATAACCCACAATGCCTGAGCAGTGAACCAGCGAGCAGAAAGGATGACGGAACCAAGCTTTGCTGTGATTTCACAGGAATACAGACACAAGGTGAAGCGCTCCTCCCTGTATTTATTCTTTTGGAAAGGAGTTTATTCCTCTCGAAGCATGTTGTTTTTTGTTGAAGCCAAGGCAAGGTTGCATGCGAGCCATGAATAATGAATGAATTTTCTAAATAGGCTGCCTGAAATATTTACCCTCCGCCCGCCCACCCACCTGCCCTCCTTTCCACAGTTGTTTCCTTGAAGAAGTTTCTCCGTGCAGTTGTGCAGAAGCAAAGAATCCAGGAATCAAGTTTAGTTTCTAACCTTCCCACACCTCTGCGCAACCCTCACATTTATTTTCAAGCATGAAATTACCCAAAGAAAGCTCCGTCCTGTACACTTCTTACCAGTTCCAGCCCTGCTTGCTGGATGGGGAGTACTTGTCCATCAGAGCGGTGAGTTTGAGCAGGGAGTGTTTCTGCAGCAGGAGGAACTGGGACACAGACTGGTTCTCCACTCCTGAACTGGTAAGCAGGGAGGGCAGGCTCTGCTCGCTGGACCATCGCAGCTGCTGGCTCACTCTGCTGGACATACAGCAGTGAGAACAGATAAGTACACACATGACATCATAGACACAAACATGCCCAGACACAACAGGAAAATGCCAGTTTATAACATATTACAATCATAAGAACATTCTCTGAGTGTCAGAGTTACACATTCATACTCAACGAAAATACGTGTTTTTACTTGGATCTAATTACATAACATTTTAAGCTACTAAATTGAAATGATGGTCGTCGTCTCATCAGTACAGAGCCCTCGCATTTGGTGAAACAAACCAATCAGACAGAACAACTTTGTGTTATGATCTATTTGGATACCCTAATAAAACGTACTAGCCTACATTAAAGTACTGCATGTCGCCATGCTAGCAGCCACATGAGTCTGCAACCAGAAAATAAAATTCTAAAGTTTGTCCGGAGGTTGATGCCAAGGGTTAATCATTGTGAGCATTTTAGGTAATTTCAGCTCTACATTGTCGGACTACCAGCTGTATTCAAACTCATCTGTGCTTATAGAAAGTTAGCATTAGCATACACATGTCAGTATTCAGTTCAAAGCACAACTTTTACGTTAGCATTACATGCTTACAGATAGCACAGCTACTGGATGGCAATTTAGCACACAGCATTTAACATGTCGGCATGCTAACATTTGCATGTTAACATGATAACAGATAGTTGACATGCTAACATGTATGCTTGTCTTGCTCATTTCTACATTGTCAGATTTGGTTTAACTTCAAGCAGGTAGGCCTGTACGTATATCAATGTTAACATTTAGCTAACAGCTATAATTAGCAGTTAGCATGTAAATATGCATGTTAACAACTAGTGGATGTTAAAATTGTGATGTTCAGAATGTACCATTACGTATTTTAGCTTGTTAGACTGTTACTATGCTAATGTTAGCCTCCTGGTAACTTGCTTACCTTAGCCTATTAGCATGCCATGTTAGCATTAATCTCAGTTTACACTACAGTTGATGGGAATTAGGTCATTAGCAGGTTCAGAGTCAAAACAAGTGCATATAGTGCACATTCAGACACACATAATTGGGCACCTATAATTAAACTAAGCCAGTAAACCATACACAGAGCACAAAGAGGGAGAAAGCAGCGTCCATCAGCATACACGGGTGATGTGATTGACTTTACATTACAGGAGAGGCCTCATAGCTTTTTATTGTTCCATATCTGAGAACAAATATGCAACAAAAAAGACATAAAAGCAGCACTATAAAGAGGCAATCAAAACTATTCACCTTGAGGTTACTGCTTTTATCTTAGTTGCTTATAACACTTTTTTACTTTGGTTGATGCCTGAGGGAATTCATTCCTATAATTTGTGCCCACCTGGACACAAAGGCTTACATATTTGCACATGTCCAGGGTAACTCAAAGTGTCCAATCATTTGTTTGTATTTCTTCAACCCAAATTTGATGTTGATCAATATTTGGCAAAAAAAAAAGGGGAACTTAAATGTCACTTTCGTTTCGACTGTCTATTTAATGACCCTGATCTGTTTTATCAACACCTGTGAAACACTTTGGGTTATATTGCTTGTAAAATATGATATGCTCAATATAAAAAAACTTGATTTAATTGCAGTTTTCATTACGTGCATTTCACTTTCGCTTTCTCACCTGTTCCTGGATTGTGGTGATCTGGTCTTTGACTCCTCTCTGTTCACGGTTACCTCCTCATGGCTCTTCACCTCCTCATCCTCCTCTTCCTCTTCCGTCTCCTCCGGATGCTGCACGTCCAGGTGGATGTGGCTGGGGGAGGAGGGGCAGGGGGAGGCGGCTGATGAGCTGTGAGCAGGCGAGTCCTGGGAGAAAGGAGAGGAAGGCGAGGAGGAGGAGGAACCTCTCTGACTGTCGTCCTCAGATAGGTTTTCGGACCAGGTGGAGACGAGTTGTTGGAGGTCGCCGATCCGCTCCAGAACGCTGTCCAGAGCCGAGAAAACATCTTCACCTGCCAACAATCGACTCACCTAAGAGGACGAAGAAAAAAATCACTTCACTACAATAAACTAAAACTAGAATTATGACATTTTTCAATTACCACAGACATTACATTAAATGTCATTTAGCTGACGCTTTCTATCCAAAGCTACTTACAATTACTACATATGTCAGAGGTCGCACGGCTCTGGAGCAACTAGGGATTAAGTGTCTTGCTCAGGAACACATTGGTTGAAATATCACAGTGGGAATTGAACCCAGATCTCCCACACCATAGGTATGTGTTATATCCACTGTGCCATCACCACCACTAAGACATAGTTGTTGGCCATCGCTTTAAGGACTAAGTGGGCTTCTCAAAATCAAGGGAAAAAACAGGAGTTCAAGTTTGAGTTACTTTATTGTCCCCCAATGGGGCAATTTCTTGTGCAGCAGATAGTATAGTACGAATCACACACAATCACACACACAATACAGAGATTGCCTATCTTGCAGGCATAGTTAAAAACAATAAAAAAACAGTAAACAATCAATAAATAGTAAGTCAATGGTTCTTTATAGAATTAAGAAGTAGAATGGCTGCAGGTACAAAAGAGTGTTTATATCTGTTGGTTCTGAGTTTTGGGAGTTTAAAGCGTGATTCAGCCTGTAAGGGAT
This sequence comes from Perca fluviatilis, assembly GCF_010015445.1. Taxonomy (NCBI): domain Eukaryota; kingdom Metazoa; phylum Chordata; class Actinopteri; order Perciformes; family Percidae; genus Perca; species Perca fluviatilis. The sequence continues at coordinate 7,244,477 of NC_053127.1, read as the reverse complement.
GAGAACTATCTGACAGGATAGATTCAACCCTTCTTAGCATCTGCATCTGAGCGCCCGCTCCCTCACTGTTTTGCCATTTTGTTCCCTCACTATTTTGTTGATAAAGGTAGACATTTATTCTCATTAGTTTTCTTTACTTTAAGTTCCTACATCAATTAACAAAGCTCGATTTTGTTTGGATGAATGTTAGTTTCTGGATGATGTAACTCACCTGATTGGCCAGTTTGAACTGGAGAGGCGGGCTCTAATCCTACAATGGTGCTTACAAGTTTATGAACCCATGGAATAAAAAATCATCTTTTGGAAATTGATCTTAATGCCTTAATTAAAAAAAATTAGGAAAAATCCAAACTTTAAGGACACCAATATTTCTTTGTGAATAAATAATGTATCGTAAATAGATAAATGTTTTTCCTTAAAATACAGGGGGCATAAGTATATACACCCCTATGTTAAATTCCCATAGAGGCAGGCAGATTTATATTTTTAAAGGCCAGTTATTTCATGGATCCAGGAATTAAAATAGCCCCACATCATCACATACCCTTTACCATACCTAGAGATTGGCATTGGGTCATCTCTCATATCAAACCAGCTGTTAGGCTAACTGAAATAAAACCATGCCAGTCTCTAGGTATGGTGAAGGGTATGTGATGATGTGGGGCTATTTTAATTCCAAAGGCCAAGGGAACTTTATCAGGATGGTATAGTATAGTATAGATAGTATAGAAATAAAAGTCTTCCCAGTTTTCCCAGCAGCGTGATGTTTTATCTGCTTCATGGTTCCACTGAGCTACAACTCACCTCACCTTGCAACAGTGTCATTAAAAACCACAACGCCAACAAGGAACGTTTTTTTTACAGTACTTTTTTACTTTCTCGTCAGTTGACTTATTCAGCAGATTTTAGGATTTAGCAAATTAAGGATTTCATTGCCATAGATCAGGTTTGGAGGAAAGGTATTACTCAATTTCTCCATGGATCAGAAGTAAAAAAAAAAGAAAAGAAAAAAAAAATGGTTTATTAAGAGCCATTACCTAATGACTTCTATAATATTTTATGTCAACTTTTACTCCCCTGGCTGCCATATTTGTGTCACAGAGGGTTCCAACTTTATTCCAAATGGCTCCTCTTCTACTTTCGAAAGAAACTTTCTGAAGCAAGATGATTCATTTTAACTGGTTATTGTAGTTTTAATCTAAAACAGAATTTGATATGAGCACTCACAAAATGATTTCTGGCATTATGGGAAAACTCCATTTGGAGCTTAGCTTAGTTTAGCAGAATCAATATGCTCGATAGAAAGAACTTCGTTTTATAGACTTTATTTTAGACTTTTATGACTAAGAGGGGCAGGAGAGCCAATGAGAAAGAAAGAGAGAGAGAGAGAGACTCCCCCCTCTGTTTTATTTTTGATATTTATTAATGTAAAATGTATTTGATTCTCTATCTAAAACCCTTCCTAAAGGAGACATATGGCCGAACTGTACAGCCTTGTTACACAAAATAACCATAATGTTTGTGCATGTTGATCCCTAACTGTGACTCAGCAATTACCTCACCAGGTATTTATTTTCTGTTTATCACTTTCTTTCTGACCCTTTCTGTCATTTTGGAACACATTTCTCCATCCGCAAAGTCACAGCCAGGTGACACACACACACACACACACACACACACACACACACACACACACACACACACACACACACACACACACACACACACACACACACACACACACACACACACTAGATGCAATAGCTAATCGGAAAACTGGATTAAAGAACACAAACTGTCAAGGCCTGGATGCTTTACAGGAAGCCAGGGCGTTTGGGAATCTGAACGGGAGGGGGGCCTGATGTTATCTACCAGCGCAAATGAAACATGAGCTGGCAGATTCGTCTGGTTCCCAGGCTATACTTTCAAACCTCCACACGCCGGCGTAAAGTGGACGGGATTGTCAAATTATTTCGGCTAGTTGCAAAAACAAGGACGCATCCCCCAGGATTCTGCAGTTGGAAAGGGGGTTTCAAACGCTGTCTTAAATCTGACAAACACTTTGTTTAAAGCACACTGAGGCCTTTATTATTAAATGTATGCCAGGCAACCTAGTACCAGTGGAGTAACAGTCTTTGGAACCGTGCAGTAATAATGTGACTGTGCAATTCTGCAATACTGTAAATACATTTGACTATTTATTCACTTTACCTATATTTGTTTGTTTATCCCTTGGTGCTGTAACAGTGTGCATTTCCCTGTTGTGATATTACAGTAATAAAAGGATATTGAATCTTGAATCTTAAATCTGGACCCACCTCTGACTCCTCACCCATCCGTTCTGCATCGCTGCCACTTCCGCCACTGCCGCCTTCGCTTTCAGACAGCTGCTGGTCGTCGGGCACGTTGTCGTAGATGCTCATCCGATGATCCAGCACACGAAGCGGACTGGGGACTCCGACGTCACAGGAAGAAGACGACGACGAGGGGTCCTGGTCACCAGTGGCCAGCGATGACGTGGCGCGGGGACAGTGGTCTCGCTTTCCGCGGTAACCGTGGAAGCTCCCGGTCCTCCAGTTGACTGAGGTGTTGTCCATGATGGGGGACAGGATGGTGTGTTTGTGTGCGAGAGAGGTGGGGAAGGTCCCCGGTTTGTGTCCGTGGGGGATCTGGAAGACCAGACCCTCGCGGCTGCTGCTGTTGTTGTTGTTGTTGTTGATCTGGTTCCTGTAGTCCTAAGAGGGTGAACAGACGGATGAGTGAAGGTTCAAATGAAAGAAATGAAAAAGATAAAGACTAGGGCTGGGTACCGAATTCAATACTTTTTAGGTAAGTAGTATTGAGTTTAAGAGCCAATTAGTGCCCTTGGTATAAATAGGAACCAATCTCACATAAGTTTTTGACCACACGCACAAATGCACACATGCACACCAACACCACAACACTACACTACACAGGCATACAAACAAGCAGTGATTTGTCTGGAAACTCAACTAAGATCTCATGGAAATAAATAGAACCAAAGGATTTAACTGCAAATATGACTTTATACTGACTTTCATTGATCGAAAAGGTAAACAGTGCGTCAATTACTCGTGGAACAGCACCTCAGGGGTTTAAAGCTTGGGCTTAGCCTCTACATCGAGTATCGAAAAATATGTCGTCATTCAATACCCAATTTCAATACCTAAGGAGTAAACCTCATCAGCGTCAGTGAGATCTAATAATGTCTGTGATTGGCTGTCTAACATTACACGTCATAGAGCTCACATAGTAGGAGCTGAAAAAGAAATGAAAAGATTTGTGCCGTAATGTGTGAAGTTGTAATTTCTTTTGATGAAATTTGTTGGCAACTATTTTATAATCAATTTCATTATAGTTGTTGCAGTCCTAGTGATAAGATAAACTGTGCTGTGAATAACACTAATTGAAACATTTTCTCGGACCGACCTCCGTTCCTGTGTGGTTCTGGTTGTTCCGGGTCGTTCCACCAACGACTCCGACCCCGCTGTTGGAGCGTTTGCAGTTGGCCCTGACCCTGGCGACCGGGCTGGGCGTGCTGACGGTGCTGCTGCTCTCTGAGTGGCTGTTACTGCTGCTGCTGCTGATGGTTTGAGGAGACGAGGGCAAGGAAGACGCCCGGCTGTTGGGTCGACCCTGCAGGCTGGACACATTCAGGGAGGGAAAACGCTACAGTTAGAGCTGCACTGGGAATGACCCAATGAGTAAATGTACTTAGTTACATTCTACCACTGCAATTCTGACAGCATTATTTTTTTTTTTCCATCCACAAGAAAAAGATCTTTAACAGGTTTTCAAACCTTCTAAATAGCCAGAAGTGACATACAGTATCTTCCTGCTTCTTTAATTGTCAATGTTATTTTCCAATAATGCATTAATTTATTTCTTTCATTATTTTTAATAGAGCTTTCTATCTATTCACAATCATCACCTTTGTGTGTGTGTGTGTGTGTGTGTGTGTGTGTGAACACCCTGCCTATAGAGATCAGAACGGCCCCCAACCTTGCTATCTTCAAGTCGTTGGTAAAAACCTATTTATTCTCATTAGCATATTTATCTCCTTTTTAGGTTGGTTCTTCTGTTTTATACTTGAGTCTGTGTTTTAAGGTTGCTCTTAGCTTTGCTCTTTTTATTTTCTTATATGCTTGCTCTGTAAAGCACTTTGGTCTGTCTAGCGGCTGTTTAAATGTGCTATATAAATAAATGAACTTGAACTTGTGTGTGTGTGTGTGTGTGTGTGTGTTGTGGCGGTATCTGTGCACTGGGATCTGGTTAAAAATGAGTCTTTTAGGGTGCCCGGATAGCTCATTGTCGTGATATCAACTTGTGCAATAAACACATTTTAAAAGGCTGAGACATATCGCGAAAGACAAGAAAATATCAGTAGACAACTGATTTAGAATGTAACTCTCATTTGTTTTTTTAGTGGTGCCTTTAATATTTAATATGTAGGAAATGATTTCTTTTCATTTGTTTTCAATTCAACAAGCAATTTGTTGTATTTTAGCAGAATACTGTAAGCAGCTGAAATGCAGAACTGAGAACACTTTAATATCCGATTCATGGGGACCCAGGTTCCATTTAGCCCAAGATTATTTGTTCTGGGAGATGGGTCAATCCTAAACGGGATGGATAAGCACATAAGAAGCTGGGTCGATGGATAGGGCGGCGGGATAGACTGGGTGTAATGTCTAGACTAGAAAATGGTGAAAGTACCAGAACTTTCTGGAGAGCTCTTAAGAAGCTTTGTGCTGGGGAGAGACATGTAAGATGGGCTTATGGTGTTGTCATTTATACATATGTTTATTTGGTTTATGGTTTATTGTCTATTTTGTTCATGGTTGCGAGTGGTGTGTTTTGTATGTTGTTAAATAATAATAAAAAAATGACAATCATAAAAAAAATCCTATTATTTACGGCAAGTAATATCGTTATCGCGATATTCAACAACGTTATCACATATTTTCCTCATATCGCTCAGCCCTAAATTAGCAATCCACACTCCTCACCTTGACGGGCCGTGCAGCCTCTCCATCGTCTCGTGGTCTTGGACCTGAACCTGAACCGGCCCGCTGCCAACGTGCCAGGCCCGACTCCCGCCGTCTCCACCGCCACTCTGAGCAGAGGCGAGGAGGCCAGTCGTTCCCCGCAGCCTCAGTTTCTCCATCTTCCTCAGCAGACTGGTGCCCTTCTTCCTGGGCGGTTTGTCTGGGAAGCAGCCCTCGGCCTCCAGACTCACCGTGGACGATCCTCCACCGCTGCCACCAGGTGAGGGGGGTCCACTGAACGAGGCTTCCAGAGGAGGCGTCTTGTTGGCGGAGGAGCAGCGGGAGGAGCTCCTGCTGGTCTCCTGGTCGTCTGCGGTGCTGGTGGTCGTGCCGACGGAGGCGGCTGCGGTCGTGGTTTTGGCAGCATCCCCGCTACTCTTGCGGCGTCCGTTGTGGCCTTCGCTCTCAGTGCTGCTGGAGCTGTGGATGGAGCAGACGTCGTGGCGGTCGGCGACCTCGCACAGAGACTCACCCCGGGGTCCGGTGGGGCTGTCGGACAAGCGAAGGACGTCCATCGCGGAGTCGAGGCGCCGCCATCGCCGCGTCCGCCTGTCGTAGGTCCAGTTGGGGCTGATGGCGCAGAAGTCTTCTTCGTCACAGTTGTCTCCCTGAGGGAAGAAAGAGGGTTCAGACCAGGGCTGGGTAGGCTGAATTCAATACTTTTTAGGCACCGACTGAATTGCCTAAAGCAGGGGTCTTCAACGTTTTTGAGGACACCCTAACTGAAAAAGTCTCTTTTTCATATAATGCAACTTCATTATATGTCAGCTATAGGCCTACTACATATAATTAAGTTGCATATTAAACAGTAGACATGCACTCAGACAAACACAGAGGCCTGAAATTTACACAAATACACAGTTTTCAATAATTTAAACAAGCATGAACATGATTAAACACCCCCGAGTGCTCTTCAAGTTGCCCTAGTTTAAAGAAATCCTATCAAGTTGTTTGTGTCCATCCAGTTGCCATTTACAAAGAAAAAATAATGATACTAGCAAATTAGTAGGGAATTTGTTTGCAAGGCAGCCTGATTAATCAAATCACAATTAGGCTACATATCACATAACTATATTAATATAAAGGGGTGCCACTAAAGGCATTGTCGATTCAAGTGTCTAAACCAAAAATCAGCATTCATTCTTTGTAACTTCAGCTTCTTGTTTCGCTCCTGGACTTAACTTACTCCTAGAAATATATATACGGTTAAAAAGAAGGAGGAGGAGGACTGATCCTTTGCTATCAGTCAAAGTCAAGTGATGCTTAACGAGGAGATTTCACGGTGGGACGCTCCCCGCGGCGCCAGCTGCTTCGTTATGAGAGTCCCCGCCGCGTTTGAGTTTCTTGGTGTTTGCTCTCCACACTCACCCTGCGTTTTGATCTCCGGGACTCCAGCCTCATCTCCACGCATTTGTTTAAAGTGCTTAATCTCCTGAAAGAGAAAGGGGGAGATGAGAGTGGATGGTGGGTTAGACTGGCAGTGTAACATAATAACAGTGACCTGCTCTACAAATTCTTTTGTATTGAATTTGCCAATTCATGTCTTATACGGATGCAACCATGGGCTTAAGTTTCAAAAAGCAGCAGTCTCTATCAGAAGAGAAAACCTTAACAAAACGAGGGTTAAAACAGCACCTTAGTGCTGTTTGTACAGCATTTTGGTCAGCTTAAACTGTGTTTAAATGTGCTCTAGAAATAAACTTTACTTACTTACTTTACAAGAGACAGGGTTTAGAGAGCAATTCTCAACAAAGTAAACGGAAGTACATAACCTTTGTGTTGTCCATCGGGTCACCGGGACCTGAAGGACAACACAAGGTTTAAAACTTAGTTGTTTTTTTTATAATTAAATCAAAAATGAAAAACCAGTGGCCTTTTAAAAGCAAGCTTAAGGCAGCCAGTTTAATCCCTGAACCAGCGGGATAAATCTGACGAAAGTGCCTGTGTCAAAGGTGATAGCCTATCATATATATATCAGCAGAAACAAGCATGTAAACTCGTGGGAATAAAAAGGCAGATGATGTTCAACAGGATGTTCAACACACCCGTTTCAGTTTTTAAAAAAACGTGGGCGCCCGGATAGCTCAGTTGGTAGAGTGGGCGCCCACATATAGAGGTTTACTCCTCGACGCAGTGGGCCCAGGTTTGACTCTGACCTGCGGCCCTTTGCTGCGTGTCATTCCCTTTCTCTCCCCTTTCATTTCTTCACCTGTCCTGTCAATAAAGGCCTAAAAATGCCCCCAAAAAATGATCTTAATTAAATTAAAAAAAACAACGTGTTGCTATGTTTTGTCCGGGCTGAACGTGGCCCTGTACACCTGTGTTACCTGCAGAGGGAGTCGAGGGCATCCTTATCCAGGAAGTCGTGATCACGCTTTGCCCACTCAATGTCAACGGGGAACCTGCAGTCTGACACATACACACACACACACACACACACACACACACACACACACACACACACACACACACACAAAGACAAATGAAATAACAAGACGCTGTCTGAAACGTCGTTTGTAGCATCTTGGAGATGACTCTGCGGGCTCATATTTACCTTTGAATAATTGCACATACTGAGGGAAGCCGGCCGCTTGCAGCCAATCACAGGCCTCCTTGGCTTCAATCTCTGCAAACAGCGAGAACGAAAACAGCATTTTTATTCAATTATAATCGTTTCACGCTCCGCCCGCTTTAAGAGGGCAAATATTTGCCCTTAATCAGTCGGCTGTTTATGAAGTTTAATTACATTTGCATTTGGGTTGGGGGAAAAAAAAAAAACATTGAGAGAGAAAAACTGGAAGCACATGCACTGAGCTATTAATTATCTGTGACTCTTGGAAGAGGCCATTTTAATTACTGCTAATTGGCTGAGTGTTGGCTTGGGAGCTCCAGAAAGGGAATGAAAATGTATTTTTCTCATGTGTCCCTCCTCTTTATCTATCCGTCTGCCTTGGTTGGGCGGATCAGGACGACAGCTGTCACATATGCTAGTGATACCCATGAAAAAGGATTCATTTCAAAGGTGGTTTTCTGTTTGTTAGACATAGTTGCAATTTTCTTATGGACACAGAAAAAGCATTCTGAGCTTTGGGAATTTTTGTGCCAATGCTGGGATCTTATCGTAATGTAAGAAACATAGAAGCCCACACAACACGTGCATCCTTACTCCCGAACCAGTTTGATCAGTTTCAACAAAAACGTGGCAAAATTTGGTCCCTTTAATATTTGAACGCCTATCAGCTACATTACCATTTCTTCAAACCCTGAGCTTTCGAAGACAAAAATATGTACTAGGTTCTCCAGTCAGTGCCCTTGATCAAGGCACTGGCTCAGATCTGGAGTTGGTCCCCGGGCGCTGTGATTGGCTGCCCACTGCTCCCTTGAGGGATGGGTTAAACGCAGAGAATGAATTCCGCTACATTTATGTGTATGTGACAATAAAGTACCTTTACCTTTAACTTTAAGAGAAAGAACAAATAGACATAAAACCAAAGAGAAAGAAAGACATGAACCCAAATATCCCTGATGGATTCTAATTAGAAGGGCAGAGAGTGTCCAGGTAGGCTGAAGTGTCTTTGGGAAGAACTATCCTCTTCGATTTCTTATCATTTAAAGTAGAACTGAAATTAACATATACATACTTGTGTGTGTGTGTGTGTGTGTGTGTGTGTGTGTGTGTGTGTGTGTGTGTGTGTTAGAACATGTAGTGGTGCATTGTGGTCAAACAGACACACTGACTGACTGAATCTTACCACCTTGTGTGTGTTTTTTGCTGTTAGAATAAAAGGAGTGGGTTTCTGAGTGTTACATGTATGGGTCTTGACATAAGGACCCGTGTGCATGTCTGTCTAACAGACTTCTACATCTTTCTATAAATTAAAATGTGATTTTAGATTTTTAGGGGTAATTTGGAGCTTTTCAGGAAGAACTGTCACAATACTCAACATGTTGCTTCTGCAAGTCGGTATTCCTTCTCTTCATTTTCTTATCATTTAAAGTGGAACTGAAATTAACATATACATACCTGGGTGTGTGTGTGTGTGTGTGTGTGTTTGTGTACTGTATACAACATATAATATCCTCTGTTCTGACCTGTGTACTACTACTTGGTTTTATCCTCCCTTTAAAAATGGAAAATTATAGCAGCTGCAGAATCATTTTACTTTATATTTCCTCGAAAAAAAAACTGTTTAAAGTTCTAATTACAATATAACATGTCATTATTATTAATATTGTGATGGCCTGCAATCTCAACCATATAAATTGTACTGTTATGAGACTCTAGGTCCAAATCTTATTTTGAAAAGCATTTGTATTCTGTCCATTACCATTTGTTGCAGCTTTATAAAGCGACGCCAGGGACACGGTGACAGGAGTAAATAAATGCTCCTCTGTACTTTTATGTCAAAGTGGCAACCATTTTATCACACCCAATTAAGAGGAACACACACACACGTATACTTGTTAAGGTGTTTGACATAATAATGCTATGGCATACACTCATGATGGGCACACACGTAGGCACAAGAAGATGACATGCCTTAATCCACACTTCAAAACAATATTAAAGACGTGCACTGCAATAGCTGTGCATACACTGACACACACAATCAATTAACCTCCACTGCAGTCAAGAATGGATGTCAGGATGTTTAAGGAGCGAGCAAAATCATTTTCTCAGTGTGGTAGCTCAGTCCAGAAGAGGATTTGGATTTTCTGAGAGGGTCTCAAAATATTTGTCCACCACATGCCTCCCTGAAATGTTAAACCTCTCTCTCTCTCTCTCTCTCTCTCTCTCTCTCTCTCTCTCTGAGCATGAGAGGCCCGTCGCGGCTAGAGTGCTGCCAAGGGCATTTCTTGTTTTCATATTCAGACAGCATGAAATATGGCCGACATTAGTCTCCACTAAAGAACAGCAGTTTGCCCGTGACCGATCGGGTCTTCAAACACTTCTTGTCTGGTGGTTGTGTTTGTTTTACTGCCTACTTATTCACTCCAGCCGAGATGAAGGAAAGGCACCTAATTCATATTTCTTTTTTTTTTTTTGACTTTTCAAAAGTTTTTCTTAAAATTCACTTGACAGTTAGATGGAAACTTGGCTTACGAAATGGTCTCGCTGTTTTCCCAAGGCAGCCGGGGATCAGGAGAACAGTGTGTGACACAAAGCAGATGGCCCAGATATGTAAACACTGGGGGTGGGGGGTTCAGCAAATATGGCAATCATCAAAATGACAGAAGGGGAAGACAGAAAGACAGACAGAAGTTAACTGACTTAAAGTGAAGAACGGGCAAAGAAATGAACGATTGAATTATAAAATACAGAGGAATTACCAGAAAGTGTGTTTACCCTGACCCTTCAAATGTCCTGCTTGTTAACCGTCTGAGTGTAGAGCCCATTTTCCGGCGTCGCGATGGAGATGTGACATTTGAGATAGAAAAGGGATCAAGTGTGCTTGCTGAGCGGCGGTCTCACATGTCCGTGAGAGGATCTGTAAAATCCAGGGATATGTGAATACACCAGTTAGAGCCGGTGAACTTAGCGAGACCCCACATCGCTTTTTCACTGCTGACATCACTCCAAGCACTGTCCCTATCATTGCTGACACTGAAAGATACAGCCTGTCATTCTGCAACCTTAAGGGTCAAAAGTGAAAAGCTCTTGACGTTTAAACCACTTTTCCACCTTAAATGTGTCGAATATTCTGCAACTCTGGCTCAGAGAAGGAGCTTCCGTTGAAGACGTTTGAGTTTGCAGTCCTAGAGCCTGCCGGGTAAATCGCAGTGGGGAAAGTGAATGGTTATCTTTTTTTTTTTAGAATTATCTTGGGTCTTGAGTCTTTTGAGTGAGACATCCAAACCAAAATCACTCCAAGGCAGTTGTGGATGAAAATGGATTGGAGTTGCACTGTAGGTACAGCTGAGATATGAATGTATTGGAAGTCAAAAGAAAGAGTCGGTCGAATCCTGGATTACAAGAGAGAGAGAGCCCCGAAACAAAAATGTGTTTGATTTCATTTCTTCAATGCTACAAGGTGTTTGGATGTTAGCTGCACGTAGGCCTCTTTTAAACACGGAGGCTTCTAAAAGGCAGTGAAACATAACTGAAACATTTCAACATCAAAACACAGAAATCCTAGCCTGGCTGACACCAGACCCTTCTCAGGTGTAACCGAGAGGGGGTCTGGGAAAGGTTCATTGACAGCTCATTTCCAAAGGGGCGTCACCAACGGACGCCACTCAAATGCCTCTGGGCGCAATTGAATAGTCCTTCAACCAATCAGACCAAAGATCCGGGTGATGCTGCGCTTCGGTAGCCGTCATGTTGAATGTAAACAAAAAGCTGCTCGCCGTCGCTGAGCTATCGTCGTCGCTTAAAGCCCGCCTCAGCGGTTGTGATTGGCGCCTCGATTTTGGGGACATTGGAAATGGGTTTCCAATATTTGAAACACAAGAACATCATGGAGTCAACAGATGTTGACGTCTTGCAGCGAGATGGAACCAAGTCAAAGGAACAACTGTTCAACTTTGTCTACGGCGACATCCGGAATAATATCCAGAAATCTCTTTTCCGCCAGACTGACTTGCAGAGCAAATCTCAAATTTGCCGGAAGTTCGTCAGGGTTTAACCAGGCTACAGAAATCCAGGAAGCAAAGAGGTAAACTGCACTCAGTGTGTTCGTGTTTACCGATCCGTCTGCCTGTGATCGCCCAAAGATTACCCTTTATACCAAAGAGGTGAGAGCAGAGAGGAAAGTGTTGCGAGTCCAGTTTTGCCTACATGGAGTGCTAGCTCAGCTTCTGGACAGGAGACAGTTTGGGTTTCCGACTTAGGATTTAATTCACCTCTTCCATGTGGGTAGAGAAGAGTCCGATGTTTCGCTTCGCCATTTCGACTGATTGCATTTTAAATGTTAAAGCAACACTAGAGAACCTTTCCCGCTTCGGTCCCCCTACAGGTTGGAAGCGGAATTGTCCATTACATTACATTGTCCAGTTCATTCGAACTACGGATCTGCTACCCGATCTGGCAAACTTGCATAATGTACAACACAGTCTCACGGCAGTTAGTGAAATGGTCACGCTTATTTTAATTTATTGATTTGTGTACCGGACACGATTATATCGTTTTTTTTTGTTTTTTTTTCGTGAAATGGTCACGCTTTTACGCTTTTCTTAATTTATTGATTTGTGTACCGGACACAATTATGTCTTTTTTTTAGAACGGGGAAAGTACATGTCACACGCCGGGACATGACCCGCGTCTCTGGGGGACACGCAACAACAACGGGACGGTTGTGTTTAGAGAAAGAAGAACGGGGAAAGTCAACCGTCAACAACGGGGATATAAAAAGCCACACGCGGGACACGATCCCTGGTCTCCGGGGTGAAAGTCCTGTCTTGTTTGACTCATCCACCACCCCGACCAACCTCCCTACGCGGATTTTCGGCTTTTCATACTACTGCCTACCGTAGTCGTGATGTGATCACGAAATATGCTTTCCATTTAAATGCATTACATTAAAATTCGTGGTCACCACACGAAAAAAATGACATAATCGTGTCCTGTTCACGAATCAATACATTAAATAACGTGACCCTTACTGCCGTGAGACTGGGTCGTAATGTAAGGTAATGGACAATTCCGCTTCCAACCTGTAGGGGGACCGAAGCAGGAAAAGTTCTCTAGTGCTGCTTTAAAGGATATGTTTGACTGTGGCTCTCAGCCCCAAGCCCATTTGTTCCAACTAAAGATTTAAATTGTGCAAAATTATGCCACAAACATTTAGTTTAATTTTAAAACATGCCAACTCATTTCCTTAAAGTAGTACAATTAGTTTGGGACTATGTCTAGGGTTATTTGGTGCCATGTTTAAGAACGAGGAAGGAGTAGACAAGAAATCGATTCAGTTGTCAGAGCGTGGCTAACCTAACTAATAGCCCAACTTGCAGTAAAAGCTTGCAAACATTAGCCAGCTTGCCTGGCCAGTTTGTCTTTGTCTGCTAAAAATCAGAGAAGCCAGATACACTGCTAGTGATTGAATTAAAAATAACATGCCATCCCCTACCCCAACAGAAGATGGGCTAACAATTCAGAAACGGTGATATAACAAGTCTAAACATGCAGCTAGGTCTCTGGTGACAATAAAGCCCCGTTCACACATGCACTGCAAACCTGAACTTATCTAGACATTACCCGGCAGATGTACCCTGTCAGCTCCCTATTAAAAAGTCTGCGTGATGTCCGATTGCAGCGAAAGTGTGAAAATTCACAGCAACAAGTAGGTGTGTTAAGGACGTTTCTATTGGCTTGCCCAAACTGGAAGAAAACAAGGGGTAAAGAAGAAGTGTGATTTACATGAAGGAGGCAACGAAAATGTTTAACTGGAGAGACAACGAGACTCAAGGGCAGACGTGGAAATCGTCAGACAAATTCAAGGAACACCAATAGACTTGGTTGTTTGGGACCAAATTATGAATGGCTCCGTGACCGCGATATAATCCCTGTCATGTCCTTTCTGCTGCCCACTCTACCCAGGCGCCACCTCTCGTCCAAACCAAACAGAGTATTTCCAGCCCCCCAAGCAACAGCGCTCAGCCTTTCCGCCAATTTTTTTCCGTATCCACTATTGCAAAATAAAAATCCCCCTGGGGCCCAAAAAGGATTTTCCCCATAGGCCATCATTGTTAAAGAGACGTCTGTAAAACTGCTGCCAGGTCACTTCAAATTACAAACAAGGTCGGTTATGACTCTTTCAATTCTGAATTTTTGATCCATGGACTTTTCATATTTGAAAGAATTCCCTCGGGTTTAAAAATCTGTGACGTCACCACAAAGTAAAGTCTATGGGCCAGGCTGGAGAAACACTGCTGCGCATATTTATTGGTCAGCCTATCATGGAAGTAAACGTAGAAGCTTAGAAACTTTTTTAGCGTACGCGCCAAGCGAGCAACTCCATCGAACTGAATAGGCACCACTTTGGGATCCGGTATCCAGTTAATATAAAACATCCATGAGTATTTCTAGTAAGTGAGAATGCGTCTGACACAGACAATCTCCTACACGCGTGAAGGGGAACTTCCAGACAATGTCTGGACCTGATTCCTCGGACATAGTCTGGAATTCATATGAGAAACCGGCTCAAGTCATTTGAGTGGGACGCAGAGAAACAAAGGTGCAGTAAAAACATACGTATTCGGCTCTCAGAGAAACAAGAAGTTACTGAGAAGAAATGAGTCCAGTGAGGAACAAAACCCTCCACACCTGCCAGAATCAACAATAAACTTTATACTCTGCTAGTTTGTTTGGTCAGCGTCTTTGAAAGCCACATTCAGGGGCCCCTCTCTACTCAGCTCAGCGTTTACGTAAGTGATGCTATCTCCTGGGCTCCTGAACGAGCACAGCAGGCAGTGGCCTCTTCCCTTTCCAAATGACTCTGCCTCTGAGGAAGTTGTGATTTGGCCCCTCTGGGGCTCCGATAAGAGATTTGGATGTGCGATTAGGGCGGCCCTGCCCTGCTAGCGCCAGGAAGCTGGACAGCGTGTGTCTGAATGCTGAGACGTGCTCGGTGGACCGTTTGTGTTTTGGTGTTTATGCTCGTCTGGACACCAAAGCTTTGACCCGGACTTACAGAAATACTGCCTAGGGTCATGTAGGCTTTAAAGTTTTTCTGTCAAAGCGATCACACCACAGAACTGGATCTGAAGCCCCGTTTTGACGTATATTCTCTTCTTCTTGAGGCTGATTACAGTGTGTGGCAAAAGTACTCACTTCCCATACTCAAGTAGAAGTACAGATACAATAAGTAGAAGTACTGATTTACCTTCTGTACTCAAGTAAAAGTAACAAAGTACAGGCTTGAAAATTTACTTAAAGTATAAAAGTAAAAGTAGCCTTACGAACATGGAAAAAAGGCTCTTTATATGCCATTGCTTACATTTGAAATGGATGTCAGCCAATAGGCCTAAAACATCACATATATGATTATTGTGACAGAGACTGGGACTCCAGGTTAATAAGATTCTGACTGAGGAGCAAGATATGAATTCAGTTGTGATTCTGTGAGAATTCACAGATCCAGTTTCTCGTTTTTAATCTTCCCCTTAACATTACCGCCATCTAGCCGCAATGATTTGCCGCGAATGAATGCCGCAGAATCTGTCGAGTCGTCTTGTAGTGGTGCGTCAAGTGCAACGCATTCTCCCATCCAATTAGATTGAATTCGGTATTGATGACGCGAAAAATAATAACGGTAACTCCACTGAAATTATTTGAAACTCAAGTAACGAGCCAATTTTGTAAAATGTAAGGAGTAGAAACTACCGATATTCATGTTAAAAATGTCAAGGAGTCAAAGTAAAAAGTCGGCACAAAAATAAATAGTAAAGTAAAAATATCTGAAAAATCTACTTGAGTACAGTAACAAAGTATTTGTACTTCGTTAATTCCCATCTCTGTCAATTAGCATCTGCCTGACTGCCAGTTCAGGAATATCAGTGTTTTAAAATCCAACACATTCTAATTTTTTAGCGCTTCAAAATATGACGCTTGGTCAGGTGCCTTTGGAGTTTGTTACCAACGCAAAAAGTCTCCTTTAGCGTCTAGCCCTTTGGCGTCATATTTAGCCGGCTTGGTCGGGATTCTTGGCGTCACTTTTTGATCCTCTGGGTCGGGACGTACGTTTAACTAACATGCGGCACAAGAACGGGAAACAAACCCCGGTCTTCTGGGTCAAAGTCCTGTGTTGTTTGACCCATCCGCCACACTGATAGATTTTCGGTCTTTAATACTATTTGCTACCGTTGTCGCTCTTATCATACATCATCTTACAGCGCCGCGGTCGAGCTGCTGCTCTGCCCGGTGCGTCCCATAACGACGCTAAAGGTGTGGTTTTTGCGTCGGTATCTGATGCTGAGAGCCACTGACCAAGCGTCAGTACTTGACGAGTTGGGAGTGAGAACGACCTGTTCAAATCAGACTCATGTCAGGATACTGTGGGAGAAACATGATGCAAATTTTTGCAAAATGTATCCTTATTTACCATATTTCTCATACTAGAACCACAACAGAATAATACATCCACGAGGTTAGCTCTTTGCCCCTGTTTCCAGTCTTTATGGTAAGCTAAGTTGGCTGAAGCTGCATTTTTAACTTACAGACATGAGAGTGATGTTCTTATCTATCAAAGAAAACAAAGCGTCAAGATGTCACACTGTTCCTTTAAGTGGAAGTGAATGCAAGGCAACTTGTCCCTTCATTCGGCTACATGTTTGCTATTTAACCGCCTGAGTCTAACCAAATCTGCAAAAGACTAAAGCCACACAAGCTCAGCTTTCTCCTCTCCTGTCTCACACAATCAGCCTTATTTCTGAGCAGCCCAAATTCTTCCTTCCAAAGTCCAATATTTAACTGATGCTTTTAGAGCTTTCACACCACTTTTACGCCTAACTAAACACCCGCACAGCTGGTGGGGGATAGAGTGCAGCCACTGCGGTTCAGGGAGACGCTTGAGAGTGTCTCACAGGGCTTGGAAGGTGTGGTTGAAGATCAGAGGTATGTCAGCTGTCAAAACGGCAAACAATGCTTCCCTCTTCCTATTTACGTTTTCTCTTGACGGTATTCCCCCGTCAGTCCAGTCGGATCAGCAAGGGGAAGTTTAAGATGTCTGGGCTGTGTGTATCTGCCTAAAATAATCTAAAATAACCTCTCCAGCCCAGGAAGCATTTTAAATAAAAAAAGGAAACATCCGTAAAACTGATGACAGGACAACCCCAACTGCAACCAAGCAAGCAACGAAACGACGTAGAGCTGAGTGACACGTGAGTTTGTTTTGCTAGATGGTGTTTTAAGCCCCCAACGTCTCCTTCCAGGCAGCGCTGCGACTGTTGACTTCAAGGCACCTAACCCTAGCCATTGCCTAATCTTAGTGCCTTCCAGGCAGCTGCCTGGAAGGAGACGTTGGGGGCTTAAAACACCGATAAACGTTCGTTTTTGAAGCAGGAGAAAAAATGGCCACCTGGTCACAAACGTCCTTAAATTAGGGCTAAACAGGTCACTAAAATGTGTTGAAAACATTTAAGATGAAAAATCAACGATACAGTAACAGAGTCTTGATGCGTATTTGATCAGAATCGCCTTGTTTGACAGTTTGAACCGAGTTTTGTGAGCCTGGTGCGTGGCGCTGGACGCAGAATGCCAGTTACGTTCAGTAACCACGTTGGGTAACTACTGCGCTTCTCTGTCAGTCAACGTCTTAAAACCCGCCCCATGAGAGGTAAACCGTTGTAATTGGCCCGTCCAGGTTCTGGCCGGCTATAAACATGGATATATTATAAGAACTGGATACAGCATGGAGATGGAGCCCCCTTCATTCGTAAGAGAGTTGCTCAGTGGCGCATTAAGCCAAAACAGTTAAGTTAGAGACCTCCACTGGCCGAGACAGCTACTTCCAGTTTAGCTCTCCACTAGTCTATATTCACGACATTCCACTCCCGGGATTGCTCCGGTGCCGCCGGAAATTCCTCCAGATGTCCTTATTTTCGGCCGGATGTCCGTTATCTTCCGCTTTCTCTGTGTTGACATTTTTAAACCCCGGTGGATTTCTAAAGGACTATGGTTATGCTCCTCAGATCTCTGCAGGGTAAATCCAGACAGCTAGCTAGACTATCTGTCCAATCTGAGTTTTCTGTTGCACGACTAAAACTACTTTTGAACGTACCCGTGTTCCACCAAAACAAGTTCCTTCCCGAGGCTGTTTTGCTGCTGCACTGGGGCTCCGTACGGCGCTTAGCTCCGCCGAAGACGATTGTGATTGATTTGAAGATATGCTTATAAACCAGACCACGTTTTTCTCCCATCCCGGAATGCTGATGAGAACTAGCAAGACAAGTGCTCCGCTAACTTGAATGGGAATTAAATGATTTAATTGTGCGTCTCTTCTAGACTTTCCAATTGTTTTCGGACTGAATGGATCAAATTCTGATCCGGAAACGAGTCATTTTTTGGGGGATGTGGCGCTCAATAAAAATTATCCACTGGTGTACAGATGTCTATTTCATCATGTAAGTCTATGGGGAATAAGTATTTTTGGGCCAGAGGGCATCACGTGACAGGCCGGGAGTTGCAGGTCGACTGTTTGGCCATTTGCAACAACACATCAGTAGGGTCAAACTAAGCTGTCTCTGAAGGTCTCGACCCAGCTAACGTTCCCTATTAGTGGGTGAACAATCCAACGCTTGGTGAATTCTGCTTCACAATGAAAGGAAGAGCCCACAATCCTGTTATCCCTGTGGTATCTTTTCTGACACCTCCTGCTTAAAAACCCCCAAAAAGTCAGATGGATCTTGAGGCCCCGCTTTCATGGTCTGTATTAAAAAAACAAGATCAAGTGAGCTCTTGCTCTTCTGCTCCACTATCTATGGGGTTGAAAGGTTAAAGTCCGTGAAGTTGATTGGCAATTACTGTGCTATAAGAGACATTTTTATATTCATATTCCCACACACTGTCATGACTAATTATACCCGTTCACAGAAATAGATCTCAGGAAAAAGCTAAAGTTGCCACTTCTTTCAACTTTATTCTCGTTAAAATAAAAAAAGACCCTCAGCTCTGACCAACAGAAACTCTTTTACAAATTGGCAACATTTTCAATTATGTTTTTCTTAAAAAGTGTAGCTAGTGCGTTAAAGTGAAAGTTTACTGAACATGTAGACGTAGACCCAGTCTGGGTTTCAATACCTTACCCAAAGGCTTTTTTTTTCTGTACACAGTAACATGTAACCAGCTAATGCAGACTTGCCTATGCCCCGAGCCAACCAAGGAAACGAAATGCAAACAGAAATTCAATGAATCCAAACAACAAGAACCACCCTCCAGAATTTAGTTTCAAGCCAAAAAAATTGACATCTGAGAACCAGATCGCACAAATTAGTCTAGAATGGTAAATGTAGATGTAGTTTCTTTCATTCTGCTAAATAACAGAGGATCTTAACTGACCCTGGCAGACCAGGATAAACCAGGAGCTGTGATTCAGTGAGAGAAATTCCACAGTTAATATGGAAAAAGGCCACCGTGATGGGGATCCCGAAGCCTGCCTATTGTCATTGTGACTTCGAAAGAGGGAGGGCTACAGCTGCTGGGAGACATCAGCTTCCGAGTCAGGTTACATTCCTTTTAAGTGATAACAGCATGGACTGGATGGAACACTTTCACCTGTTTATTGTGCAGAGAAGTAAGCCAAAGGACAGGTTATCACGATTATGTGGGGGTCACAGGTTGATTAAAGGTCCCATGACATTGTGCTCTTTGGATGCTTTTATAAAGACCTTAGTGGTCTCCTAATACTGTATCTGAAGTCTCTTTTATATAGACCTTAGTGGTCCCCTAATACTGTATCTGAAGTCTCCTTTATATAGGCCTTAGTGATCCCCTAATACTGTATCTGAAGTCTCTTTTATATAGACCTTAGTGGTCCCCTAATACTGTATCTGAAGTCTCCTTTATATAGGCCTTAGTGATCCCCTAATACTGTATCTGAAGTCTCTTTTATATAGACCTTAGTGGTCCCCTAATACTGTATCTGAAGTCTCCTTTATATAGACCTTAGTGGTCCCCTAATACTGTATCTGAAGTCTCTTTTATATAGACCTTAGTGGTCCCCTAATACTGTATCTGAAGTCTCTTTTATATAGACCTTAGTGGTCCCCTAATACTGTATCTGAAGTCTCTTTTATATAGGCAAGGCAAGGCAACTTTATTTATATAGCACATTTCAGCAACAGGGCAATTCAAAGTGCTTTACATAAAACATGAAAGAGCATTCAGAAAACAATTAAAAACATTCAAAGTCAAGAATAAAATTTACATTGCAGTATAAGAATTAAAAAAAAAATATATATAGACCTTAGTGGTCCCCTAATACTGTATCTGAAGTCTCTTTTATATAGACCTTAGTGGTCCCCTAATACTGTATCTGAAGTCTCTTTTATATAGACCTTAGTGGTCCCCTAATACTGTATGTGAAGTCTCTTTTATATAGACCTTAGTGGTCCCCTAATACTGTATGTGAAGTCTCTTTTATATAGACCTTAGTGGTCCCCTAATACTGTATCTGAAGTCTCTTTTATATAGTCCTTAGTGGTCCCCTAATACTGTATCTGAAGTCTCTTTCCCGAAATTCAGCCTTGGTGCATAATTACAGCCACTAGAGCCAGTCCCACAATGAGCTTTCCTTAGGATGTGCCATTTCTGTATCTGTAGCTATTGAGGAGGAGAGAGGGGGGGGCAAGGTGGAGGGTGGGGGTGTGGCCTTGACCAGCTGCCACTTTGCTCGTTTGAAATCAATGATGTCTCTCTCTTTCTCATTTGGGTGGGCCAAATTCTCTGGGCGGGCAAAGCAGAGAAAGGGGAGGTAACCTTGCTCCTTATGACCTCATAAGGAGAAGATTCCAGATCTGAGCTTTCATTTTCTCAAAGGCAAAGCGTAAAAACGTAGCAATGTAAATGTAGCCTAAGATAATAGGAGAACAGAAGACACATTTCTACTGCACCAAATTCTTTTTATTTTTCACACTTTCTTAGAACCTTTGCTTTCGCTTGTGAATCACTGTATAGTTGTACCTTGATTCATATACGTAAAAAAAGGGAAATGGCCAAATAGGTTGGGAACCAGACTACAGGGTTTTCTGGCCTTCTGTGAGGAGAGGTCATAACCATCTCTCATATTCAGTGTCCATAAGCTCAGGGTAACCCCCAGAAAAGTTCATTAGCTCTGTGGCAAGTGTCTTTTTTTCGACCAGGGCCCAGGTGGGGGCCAGTCACAGACTGATGGCAGCATTAATGTGGAGCCCAATAGTTTCTGTGACAACAGAATCGGGAAATGGATAATTTAAAAAAGCTATAAGACAGATTCCATGAGGCCCTACTTTAAGTCAGTGCTAAAAGCTTACCCGGAGATTTGAAAATGTATACCTAAGTTTTCAATCGAGCAGTTCCACTGTAGCTGTAGTTTTCCAGTGGCTTGGGCCTGGTCGGGGGAAACTTAGGCCCATTGGGCCACCAGGTTTTTAATACACTGGCGGAAACCTTGATAAGCTGTTCAGGAGTCTCTGAGTCATCCTTTGTCTTTTGAAATCCCTCCGAAAAAAGATATTCTCCATCGCAGCTGCTGACAGAAAGTGTGGGATAGTCTTTGTAAACTGTGATGTGTAATCCAGCAGTGTTTTTAGTAGCTCTAGTGAAGGCGTGCTCTGTCCCGTCTGATGATGACGGATCTGAAGTGCATGAGTTCATCAGAAAGTCACCTAACCAGAGGGATATCAGTAGCGAGTGTTTGCTCTGCTCTCTGTCATTTTACACTCACTTAAAATAATCCCAGAGCACATGATCACTTAGACTATGTGGTAGTCCTTCTAGGGTTAAGGTTATACCATTTAAGGTTGCGTGAAGTTTACGCAAATTTCACCTAATATTGTTTTTTTTTCACTCTCAAAAGTGGCAAGGCTGATTTCTGACTTTTGATTGGTTACATGCTTTTGTGCCTATTAACTGTGTAATTGTGTTTATTCATATTCTAGTTCAACCCCCTCATTTAAATGAAACCTGCATCTTGTCATGATAAGGGGCTATACCATTTCAGTATTCTATTGTTATTTGTATTCTAATGTAATATGATTTCAGACTTTTCAGGAAATTCCCAGGCTACACACACACACACACACACACACACACACTGAGTATGGCTTGGCTCATCCTCAGCTGGCAGGTATAGCTGCATTAGCTCATACGTAGGTAGGTATAATCCTGCAGTATAATCATTCCTGCATGCTGTTGCCCTCCGTTGCTAACAACACTGTCGGTCCTGAGCCTTCATGCCAGTGGAAAGATGGATTTCAGTTCTGATAAACACTCTCATGTTACCGTGAAGCAAATTGGAGGAAGTACAGGGGTATTTCGTAGAAACAGATACAGTATGACACAGCCCAGCAGTGTGTCGCTGGGCAGAAAACCAGCTGTCACCAAGCCAAGCCAAGCCAAACCACACTGAGAGTTGTTTTTAAAATGTTCTTTACTTTCTTTAATCTTGGAGCACTTCATTTGCTGCGTTCTTTGTCCAAAATTAGCTTTTCATTTCACCTGCCAATGGCTTTTTACTGTAGAATTCAACCTGCCAAATACAGTTGTTTTCACCTGTTATATTAACCCTTGTGTTGTCCTACCGTCGACCATGCAACTTGTATAAAAAACCTGTGTAAAGATTCAACCCTTTTTTTTAAAAAGTTTTTGACGCTTTTTTCGACGTTTTTGTCAATTTTGTGGGAAGTTCTAGTCACTTCTTTCCGTGCTTTTTTTCACTACCACCGCATTCACCACTTGGAATTCATGGACAATAAACCTCATTTATATGATATTGAGTTAAAAAAAACTTTCAAATTATGAATTATTTCGACAAATAGTTAAGATTGAGTGGATAATCAAAGACTGTCAAAGTTTAGTGAGAATACTGTTTTGAAACCATTTCATATTTTTTTAATTGCAAAATGTTTTAATAAAACGCCCAAAATTCCTGTTCCTTAACTTTACTTGCAAAGAACGTTTTAATGGGACCACCCATGTTATCTGCTAGGCATTTTGCTTAAAAGAAACCCCAAATTCTCATGTAGAAACTTTGAAAACAGGTCAAATTTGACCCGTGGACCACAGGAGACTTAAATGATATGAACTTTTTGAAAATGTCGCCCCTCTCTGTAATCAGTTTTGGTTTATGCACAGAATCATTCTGGCCTCATTCATTCTGAGATGAGACGAGATGTCTTACAAAGTAAAAACAATATGTGGCCTGTACCAAAGAAGTTAGAGGAATACTTGCACTTGTCAGGAAAGGAACCCAACAGAGGATGTGCACAAAGTTACTGCTTTGCTCACTGTGGTCTGGGAAGGCTTAATGGCCAAATGACTCTGCAGGCAATTGGGCTAGCCTGTTATCCCCATTTTATGGCTGCACAGCAGATGACTGACAATTATATAATTGCTGAGACTTTCCTAACCCTGAGTGGTCATTTTGCTTGACTCTCACTGGTCTTTGCATCCAGCTATGGGAGCTATGCTGGGTGAAACCTGAGAATGTTGAAATACCACCACATTATCCAACTAAACTGACTTCTGAATCAATCTGAGGAATTAACATGCAGCAAAGGACTGCGGGACGGAGTCGAACCTGCAGCCGCTGCGTCGAGGAGTAAAACTCTACATTTGGGCGTGCGCTCTACCAGGCGAGCTACCCAGGCGCCCAACTACTCTAATCAACTTCTAATTGGAGTTGACATGATTCAAATCGTTTCGTTCGGTTCAAAGCTTTGTGGTTACTTACTATGTAGTCCGTTCACCTCCTTCTAACCGAAGGCGATTGTCACAATTCAAATGTGCTCAGATTAAATGTGCTAAAAGATCAGTAAGTGAATAAATCACGGTACCACCACAACATGCGTTTCTGGTTCAAGCTGTTACACTCAGGTTAGTAGCTCAGCAGACAATTTGCAAAAGCATTTTCACATTGTTATTGTTTCGGTGGTTTTCACAGTCTTTTACCTAGTTTCACGTCTGATCTAGTCTCACATTGCCAGACCTATCTCCACAGCGCTGTGGAGTAAGGTCCAGCTACACCACAGAATACCGAAAGTAAAATATAATTTGAATAGTAAAAAAATCAGTACTTTTCGAATGCTGAAATTATTATTCGAATGTGACTTTTTTTTATAAATATGTTGGCTAACGTTAGCTAATCTCCCTCTTCTCACCTTGGCCCACCCGCATTTGTCACTCATGTCATGTCTTATGAAAAATAAATTAGCGGGAGTGAGAAACACAAGGCATTGTGAAGTCTAAGCTAATGTTACATACCGAGCAACGTTAGTACAACATCACAGAGCTAACCTTACGTACCGAGCAACGTTAGTACAGGGGGAGTGACAGGCTGCGGCTGGAAATCGGAAGAAGGATGGGAAATAGTTCTAACACGACTTTAAAATCGACATCCACTGAGCCAAAATGCTTATGTTAACATTAGTTAGCTCGTTCTTGTTTCCTAACTGCGTCGCGAGTTATAGTAACGTTAGCTTAGCTGGGAACTTCATGGAGACAGCTAAAGTTTATGTTAGCTGCCCTACAGCTGTCAGAGTTATTTCTGACTTCATATATTACCTTCTAACAGCTGTATTCTCAGTAACGTGACAATCTGTAAGAAACAGGTTGCTTATAAATCACTAAAATCGTAGTGACAGCGACACTGTTTGGCTTAGTTATTAATGCCATTAGCATTGTGGCTAACACTATGTTACTTAGTTTATGACAAATCATTTCGGCTGTGTCTTCTAACATGATATCATTGTGCTAACCGAGCACCGTTAGCCTTTACAACAGAACCTCTTCACTACACTTGTTAGATCATGTTTCATTACAGAGGTCTCTGTTGATCTGTGTTTGTCGCTGTGTGCTCGTGGTGGAAAATAAATGTAAACAAAGCGGCGTGCCAGAAATGCAATGTGCGGTGACGTAGGTCCCCTTCAAGGCTGATGTTAGAAGTCCCTCTAGTGGACAGAACGTGTAACAACAACCACATGCTTATAGTGGCATTGGCAATGCATAAGCCTGAGTAGTGTAGTACATATTAATAACAGGCTGCATCTGAACATTAAATATTCAAATATTAAATTTGAATGATATAGAGGAAAATGTACAGCTTTACCACAGATACATTCTGGGATAGGAGGAAAAAAATGCTCTGGGTTGTTTTCATTTCTTTAAACCAATCACAATCGTCTTGGGCGGTGCTAAGCTACGGACGCTGCGACGGAGGCTCTGCAAAATAGTGGCCTTTGGTGGAACATGTGCACAAGTTAAACGTAATTTGTATCGCCGTGTGTACTTCGTCCACAGCAATCCCACCAATCACCAGTTAGAGAGTAAATACCGTAAACATATTCTTTGGGAATGATTTTAAAGATTTACAAAGAATATGTTTACGGTATTTACTCTCTAAGTGGTACATTTTGGGACTGATTGGCTGTGGACGAAGTACACACGGCCCCCAAGGTGCCTTACTTTACTGCACGATCCAAATTTTCTTTAAAATTTGCTATTTTTTTTGCATGTAGCTTGCTAGCTCAAGGTTTGTTGTTGTTTCCCGTAGCGAAGGGATTTGGGGAACACACAGAGAGCGGAAGCGGAAGGGCAAATCCTGAATGTCAGGCTTTATTCTGGAAATGTGCTTCCGTTGATCCAGACTACATCTGAACTGACAATGGTGCTCTCAGTCACAAGGGTTATTGGCTAGGTAAAAGCTACTAATTCTGTCAGTGACAACGGTCAGTTCAGTTTAAAGATTCTGTGTTAAAGATTTGTTCGTACATGTACTATGACCAACTAAATCTCTCCAGTTCACAAACTATGACTTGCTAAGTCGGTCTGAAAATCTGAAAACTGAAGCTATAATATTCTTATTGTAACCTAACTTATAACCTGCTTCACACGTTCACTGATACACAACAACATGGTGAGGAAGTTATATACCACATGTTATGTAAAGGGAGTGCAAATGTGTCCCTGATGAATGAAAAAAGATGCAGATATCAGGTCACAGATTTCAGAATAAATGCAACCACTTTTGAATAATTTACATATGATTTTCATACAGGAGTGTATTACTACACAGACAGTGATATTTTAAAGGTTTTAGACACAAAGTCATAGTCCAAAGTTTTGAATATTTGTTTTTTTTTTGGCAGGCGATCAGTTCTCTACAACAGGATTACATTTTAAAAGTAGCCCACACACATTCAGAGTGAGTCGTACGCTCTTTCTGCTATAGAGAAAAAGCCTTTAGTTTAAAACTGAGCTTGTGACGTTTTCAGGCCCACGGCCTTCACATGACAAAGAACTCTCAGTCGATACTGGAGTGCTTCAAATTCCTTTTCTGTCCTCCTATGAATCAACAACAACCCTCTTACACTGACTTACAGTGCTCATATTATGCTTTTTGGCTTTTTCCCTTTCCTTTATTGTGTTATATATATTTTTTGTGCACGTTATAGGTTTACAAAGTGAAAAAGCCCAAAGTCCCCCCCAAAGGGACTTACCATCTCCAACAGAAAACACTGTTTACAAACTGCTCCAAACAGCTCTATTGTAGTCCAGCCTTTACTTCAGAGACGAATGTGGTCACTTTGTAACACACGTTATAATGTTCGCCTAGCTGCTAGCATGGCACGCCCTCATACTCTGCTTCTGACTGGCTAGTAGTCCTTACCTAGCTACTGTCAGGGCACGCCCTCATACTCTGCTTCTGACTGGCTAGTAGTCCTTACCTAGGTACTGTCAGGGCACGCCTTCATACTCTGCTTCTGACTGGCTAGTAGTCCTTACCTAGCTACTGTGCATGTGTGACTCCCAACAAAGATGGAACAGAAGTGCGATGCCTCAATCTGTAGCTAAAACAGAGAGCTCAACACACAGGGTGAAAAGAGGAGCTGCAGCAATGTGTAGTACAACAAAAATATGGTGTTTTTTGAAAATGAAACCACATAAACCTATTCTGGTACAAACTCTAAATACAATTATGAACCTGAAAATGAGCATTATATGAGCACTTCAAACTTCTGATACTTATTTCCACAAAAGAAATCCGTTTAAAAATAGGCAGCAAAACCGCTGTGCGCCGGCCGTTCCATTGATTTCCTACGGGGGAGAGTTGTGCTGCCCAACTATGCGCTGGGCTAACCCTGGCATCACGCACCGCTCGGATTTGCCGAGCACGTTTTTAAAGACTTACACATTGGCGTAATGTCAGCAGTCGGGATGGGATGGGATTACCAGGTTTGTGAATAGGCATGACGTATATTAACAAACTTGTCGTTACCTAGCAACAGGGAACATCATCCTTGCCACTCTTGATGACGTATGCCCCCCCCCCAAATCCCAAGATGACGTCCACAAATGTCTTGATTTATCCACAACTCAAAGATGTTCAATTTACAGTCACAGAGGAGAGAAGAAACTAGAAAATCTTCACATCTGACAAGCTGGAATCAGAGATTTTTTACTTTTCCCCCCCTTAGAAATTACCCAAACTGATTAATCGATTATCAAAATAGTTGGCGATTCATTTCATGTTTGTTAATTGACTGTTTCCAGTTTTAATGGAATTGTTTGTGTTTTAAAGTAAATTGATGTGAGTCTTTCATCGATGTATGCTTTTATGTTGTTTGTGAGCCCCAAACCTAAGACAATTTTCTATCATTATCTGAAAGTTTTTGAATCTTGCATCTTATAAAGTGAACTCTTTGGGTTAATTCAACAAACTTCCAGAAGAGACTTTTCTAAGTAGCGTCAGGAGCCAGAGTCTGTCTAATCGAGACTCAATCAGGTCCTCATTAAATGCCACTCGTTAAGCTAATTAACCAATCATCTCCTTAATGAATGTCATCAAGCACCAATTGTCAATTGTCACCCAAAAGAAAAACAGGCAGAAGTGAGAGGCTGAGATTCTCATTATCTCCCTGTCTGTCATGTCACACGACATATGAGCTGTAGCTGAACACATACTCACTTGTGATCAACATGCTTCTCGTGTCTGAAGTCTTGGATGGAGGGAACTTTAGCACACTTCCATGTTACCCCCGAGAATTGATGTAGAATCAGACACATACAGATATTTCAAGATTATAAATCCAACGGGGAAAAAGTCATATATCCAGCGTTGTAATGGAGTCGTAAAGTTGTACTGGTCATGTTCAGGGCATCATGTTAATGAAGTCATTGTTGAAGATTTCCCCTTTTCGCCTACCACTCCCCTTCCTCTGGCCCGGACCGGACCAACTAAACACCAGGGGGTGGGGGGGCGTCCTAAAAATAACCCGAGGTAAAACTTTGTAGACATGAGCGCCGCTGCCTGAGGAGATGGAAATGACTTTGACTTTCTGTGACTGTATGAGACGTAGAAGAAGGCATGTACAGACCAGTCAAATTAGGGAGATAATATCGCTGTATGGTGAATGTTGTGGACACTCCCTGGAAGGAAATGAAGGATCCCAGAGTGAGCTGGCTGCCCACTTGGTACAGGAGTGACCACAGATTTCCAAAAGGCAAGTATTGGCTTTGAGGCTGGCATTTTATTTTTCTTTAAATACTATCATTTAAAATAGGACATCCAGGGATTCAGAAGTTCCACACTGCCACACATGAAGTCTGTAATGTAATGTAATTTTATTTAAACAGTGACAATGCACAATTAAAGATGATCCTTGTATACATAAGACCTGATCTCACAGAATTCCGTGAAATGAACACGGCCCCCTTAACGGCAGTTTCACGGAAATCTGAATCCGAAAATCCCGTGACCTAATCCCTTAGGTTAGGGAAAAGGTCGTGGGTGGGCTTACGTTTCCATGACACGTGGGACAACAATGGGACGGTTGGGTTTAGGAAAAGAAGATGCGGTGTTAACAGTTCGTGATCATTTCACGGAATTCTGTGAGACCACACTGTATAAGAACAAGGAGAGAGGCATTGTACCAGGTTGTACTCCAACTGCTATTTTCCACCCCGTAGTCCCTGGGCAGTTAGGTAAAACAATAAATATTCAATGCAAGCGAAGTACAAAACATCAGAATATACAATTTCACAAACACATTCACGACTAATTTACAGTAATACAAATATGTATAATAAAATAAAATGATCACAGGCTCAATCGTTCCCTATTCCTAAAACCAGTCCCGCCCACCTCTTCCCAACACACACACACACACACAAGTTTGTGGCACTATCTTTACGGGGACCCGTCATTGACATAATGCATTCCCTAGCCCCTTACCCTAACCTTAACCATCACAACTAAATGCCTAACCTTGCCCCTTACCCTAACCCTAACCATCACAACTAAATGCCTAACCTTAACCCTTACCCTAACCCTAACCTAACCATAACCTAATTCTATCCCTAATCCTACAACCAAGTCTTAACCCTCAAACAGCCCTTTAACCTTGTGGGGTCCAGCATTTTGGCCCCACAAAGCTGTCGGGACCCCATGACTATACTGGACTCCCATTTTTTGGACCACACGAATATAGTTAAACAAGCCCCCCACACACACACACACACACACACACACACACACACACACAAATGTGACAATATCCAGCTTTTTGTCAAGCACGAAAAGGTTAGAGGATTTCTACATGCAGTAAAGCTCATGATACAAATCAATGTTCTCCTTCCTCTACGGGGGCTCTGCATCCCAACCCTCTGATGATGAAATCAGAAAGAGAAAGTAACGAGGAAGTTAACCAGATTCTCTCATTTCCGAGATTGAATACTTTCCGCCGGCTCTGCTCTCTGACCCGCTCATAGCTGTTGGCGTTGGCGTCGGCGGCGGGCTTTGGAAAAGAGCCACTTCAGACGAAACGGAAGACAGATACGTCTCAACACGATGAAGGAGAAAGTCCTTGCCATGCCGTAATAGCGTGTAGTTCTTCAAGGTTTCATTTTGGCTCAGTCCAAGATATACCATTAGCGTTAATGGCCTTCCATTTAACGCGTAGGTGTTTGATTATGGGATTTTAAATGTGAATAACTCCCTCGGAGGGAGAGGAGAAGAGAGGAGAGCGGCCTGCATGATTCGCTACATTAATTCACAAGTGGAGGGGGAGAAAGTGGGAGTACGTAAACAACTAATGGACTTTTACACAGTCTGTCTGAGTGTAACAGAGCAAGAGGAGGAAGAGTAGGAGAGGAAGAAAGAGGTCGAAACTTTTCTTTTTCTTCCCTTTGGCAACATTTCTGAGAAGATTTCAGAGGCCTGATAAGTTGGTCCGTAGGTTCAAGAAGCTCGGAAAACATCTGGTTGGGGGAAATATTCAATATACAGCACAACAAACAAGTCAAAGACTTCTATTTCTCACGTTCTACTGCAACATTTTGGCCAGGGTCGCCAATCATATTGCCCTTATTATACCTGGTTAATTACAGAGGTGGAAGTACTAATACCACACAGTGAAAATACTCTGTTACAAGTAAAAGTCCTGCATTGAAAATGTTACTTAAGTAAAAGCATGTAAGTATCATCAGGAAAATGTAAAAGTAAAAGTACTCAATTCAGACTAGTAACTAAAGCTGTCAGATGAATGTAGTGGAGTAAAAAGTACAATTTCTCTCTGAAATGTAGCGGAGTAGAAGTAGAAAGTGGCATGAAAAGAAAAAACTCAAACAAAGTACAAGTACCTCAACATTTGGACTTAAGTACAGTACTGGAGTAAATGTACTTAGTAATTACAAGTGAAGTAACTACCCATGTCTTCTCTGAGCTTTTGAAGTAACAGACTTTAAGTAGCTATAGAAGTAGCGTAGTCATAAAAAAATAACTTTTGGAAAGAACTTTCCAGCCAATAAATAACTCCCCCACCATTTGTATTTCAACCTATTTTACTGCACTTGTATTTATATCTCATATGTATTCATTGCAAGCTTAAACCGCCATCTCAGAGTCACACGGGGGAAAGGCCTGCAAGTCTCTGGAGCTGACAAGATGTTGACTGTAGAAATCAGGATTAAAGCAGTGCTCAGGGCCTGACCTCTGGCTCTGGGAACAAAAAGACTCTCTTACTGTATGCGAGTGTCTCTCTCTCTCTCTCTCTCTCGGTGTGTATAAAGGTCACACAAGACTGCGTTTCCTTTTCCCAAGCAAGAGCCTCATGGGCGTCAGAGGAGAAAGAATCCAACAATACTCCCAGCGGATGGGAGTTTGTGTACATGTGTGTGTGCAGTGTTTATGTGTGATATGTGTACATATGTGTGTGTGTGTGCGTGCGCACGTGTGTGTGTATATGTGTTATTTAGTGTTTGATGGAGGCAGTACGTGAGGATGTGATGTCTTGTTGTGTTTACCCTCACAAGTTTAGCCACGCTACATTTTCGCTGCTGCTTGCGTGTATGCTATAGGGTGTGTAAGTGTTTGAGTTTACTTTGTGTGTGTGTGTGTGTGTGTGTGTGTTCTTGTTTAACTACATTCGTGGGGTCCAAAAACTGGGAATACAGTATACTTCTGGGGTCCGGACAGCTTTGTGGGGCCAAAATGCTGGACCCCACAAGGGCTGTTTGAGGGTTAAGACTTGGTTTTAGGATTAGGGTTATAATTAGGGTTATGGTTAGGGTGAGGGTAACGGTTAAGGTTAGGCATTTAGTTGTGATGGTTAAGGTTAGGGTAAGGGGCTAGGGAATGCATTATGTCAAGGATGGGTCCCCACAAAGACAGTGAGACGCACTATGTGTGTGTGTGTGTGTGTGTGTTCAGTCTAATCTGAATGCAGCCTTAGAGGCTTCGGGGCTGGTATTTCCGATGCAGCAGGACAGGAAGCGGCCTGCTCTCTTCAAACTGCGTCCCTCCTTCTGAACACTGCAGCACTGACTCTCTACAAGCCCTATCACTTCATCTGTGTGCGTGTGTTTGAGTGCAAGAGACAGTTTCTGTGTTTACTATACGTGGAGTACAGCATGGAGCCTGGAATTTCAGCCCAGAGTCAATATTTAACCATCAAAACTAGACAATGACAACAAAACAATGAGTCTATAAGCCTCAAATCAACAATCATTTTAAAAATACATTAACAATTTAAGACATTTATCAAGTTTATACAAGTCACGTTCTCTGGTTCCAGCTTCTCACATGTGATTTGATTATTTTGGGTTTGGTTTTTCTCTGTTTTATATCATTGTAAATTTAATATCTTTGGCTTTTGGGCTGTCGCGGGGATGGAAAGAATACTAGATTACGTATTTGAAGTCCATGTTCAAATCACAAGTCAGACCTCAACTTTTCAGAACTGCTTTAAATGTTTGATTAATGTGTGATATATTTTTAGTGTGTGGTTATCTTATCTTTTTAACTCTCTAAAGTGTCTCTGATTTTTGTGAAAAGCATTACAGATACATCTTCTAAAAGGGAAGGAGTGGTGGAGGGAGGGTAAAGAAAAACAGTTATTTCTTGATGAGGTTATATTATAGACCGGTTGAAGTAAAGTTAGGAGGTCAGGATGTATGGTGTGGGCGTTAACATACAGGACTTTCAAGCCAGGGAGTGGAGTTCGCTTCCTGGGGAAAACTAAAGCCTTCCACCCAGGAAATGCACATTTTCCTTAGGAGTGTTTTAATCCAAACCACAATCTTTTTCCTAGTCGTTTTGGTGCCTAATCATAATTATCATCATTCAATGCTAATATTTTGTGGACTTAATTTAACCGTAATATCCGCGAAGTGGCAGCTCACGGCGCTCTACCCATCTCAAAGTCATGATTGGACCGGTAAAGATATGGCCAGAGAAAACCCAAGACTATAACGCAAACCCAGACGATGTACTGAAGGGAAATGAAAATTGAGTGGAAGTACGTAGGAGGACGGAGCCAGGCTAGTCTACTAACTGCTGATACTACCGAGCTGTGACGGAGGTCTGTAGCCTACTTCACGAAGCTCTGTAGCGGCTTAAACAACTAGCGATTGCCACTCAACGTCTTGAAGCTTGTAGCCAGCCAGCGTCATGTGACCAGCCGGTCATGTCATTCCATGCATTAATGTTAACCTTAAACCATAATGTCGTCATTTTATCATATTGTGATGCTGTTGACAAACTGATATGCAAGTTTTCTCTACACACAGGAAACTGTTTAGGAAAATAATACCGATATTTCTGAATAAAGCCAAACTAACTAACTACTATCTAAGAGTCAACAAGCGCATAATCATTTTTTACGGCTCTGTTGAGGACACAGAGGATCTGGGAAAACGGATTTTTCCCTCCCCAGATTTCTTAAAAACAATGTGGTGAAAATAGCACTAAGTGTTTCTGTTTCTTTAGTTGGCTCTTTCAGGCAAGCAGGCTGACACCAGCCTGCGTGGAAATGTATAAGTCTCCATGAATTCTGCGGCTGCCAGCGTGCCACACATCTGTACTACGGTTTTGAATCAGAGTGATGGCATTTTCATCTCATAAACAAGAACATATTACTTAATGTACGCATCACAGCAAATCCCCTTCTGTCTCTGTGTAATTCAACTAACATCATGAAGGTTACAGTCATCATTCCTGCTAAAACAACAAACCCATCACAGCCACGGCTTCCTCACAGGAACGAATGTCTTGATTAAATCCTTGAATCCTGGTTTCTTCTTTGTGAAAGTAAACATCTGTGGCTGCAGATCCTGACTCAAGCAGCCTCCCGTGGTCTCATCAATTAACGATCAATTAACCGGGAGTCTGATTAGAGCTGCTCTTTATTAGCACATAGGAATGATCTAAGTGTGTGAAGAAGTGGGTCATCCACACACACACACATTTGAAAGCAGCACGGTGGCCCAATGGTTAGCACTGTGGCCTCACAGCAGGCAAGAAGGTACTGGGTTTGAACCCTTGTCGTCCCGGGCCTTTCTGTGTGGCATTTGCATGTTCTCCCCATGTCCATGTGGGTTTTCTCCAGGCGCTCCAGTTTCCCCCACCACTAAAACCATGTTCCTCTCCCTCTCTACCAAGCTGATGTTTGGTGAGTGTCTTCTGGTGTCGTAAGACTGTCGTGCATCACCCAGGTGGGTGCTACACATTGGTGGTGGTAGAGAGTAGCCCCCTTCCCTGAAGCGCTTTGAGTGTCTATGATAAAGCGCTATATACACGTAATGAATTATTAAAGGTTTCATTTTAAGGGAGTACACCTCCTAAAACCAACGGTTAAAAACTCCAGCAAACAGGCAGACCTTTTGAGCCCCGAATTCGTTGGCGGTATGGTTCTGTCATTCAAACGCTGCTGTTTGTTTTGGCCAAATGATCCTTATCTGAATTTAGAGGAGTCTGTGGGTTTGGGGGAACAACATTTTTCTCATTTTTGTGTACTTCCAGTTTTATTTTAGCCAACAAGACCCCCGAACCATACGATATAGGTCGTTTATGCCCTCTTTTTAATACGACCCATAAAAGCGTGCTAGCGTTGTGTATTGTTTCAATGGCGCTGCGCTAAGCTAAATGCTAAAGATTTACAACCGGCTGACGCGAGTCGTCCAGCGGAGTTTTTCCGGACCTCTGTGTACTGCCGCCGTTCATCTGCATGTACGGCAGTACACACAGTTGGGCGAAAATTGGCAGACTTTCCCTTAAGTTACCAGCTAACGCTAGCGCTAGCTTTGGTTGGCAAGGTACCGAACGCTGAACATGACATTTCTAGGCAACCAAATGTTCCAATTAACTTTGATGAAGTGAAAACACACAGCGAGAGGGTCAAAGCTTGAGATGAAAATACAGACACCCATACCTATTGTTCACAGCTATTTTAATGTCCACGGTGCCAGCATTGCTAAGCCTGTGTCATGATTGACAGGTTATCGTCAATTATAAAATAAATGGGACCATAATTTAAAAAAATTAACATCATGACTTGAAAGTAGCGATTGAGACCCCCTGCTGGAAATGAGATAGAATGCAAGTTTGAGGGCACTTCTGGATTGGCTTCACGTTCCAGGCTCGGAAGTTGCCGCTTGGTCTGCTCATGGAAATCCAAACAACTATTTTCGCTAAAAAACAAAGCATTTCCGGATCACAATAAGCCGTGTTCGTTGAGGGGAAGCCAGTGAGGGATCTCAACCTTGTCGCTGCTAGCAGCTTAGTCTTGTCAGGGGAGATAGTATGAACCTTATATTCTGTTCTGCAGGTAGCACTCTCCAGGCTAACAGTACAGCTAGCAGAGACAAATACTGTAGCACATATCAAATTAGGCATTACAAATTGGGAGAACGAATTGGGAAAAACATCTCCAAAAGACAAAATGAGAAAGTGTGAAGTCTGAAGCACCAACTGGATCACTTAACTGATAGATGAGAGCTGTTTGTTACAAAATGCCCATTCAGCTCCATCTCCAATGTTGTTGATATAACAAGCAGAAATGGCTGTTTGGGGATTTACTTGATGGATTACTTTCTTCTTTCCATCTTGTTATCTTCTCTAGAGTTCATCCTTATTTCCATGCTAAAACCCAAACATTACCATACTGTCAGACACGTTTTCTTTTTGATGGATAGCCAACTGAAGAGGAGTGTATTAGGAGTGGGCAGATGCGAATGTCTGCACCTGTTTGTAAGTGAAACTGTGACCGAAAGCACACTGCATGCTCAGGAAATTTCCTCAGATAATGTAGGATTAAAAGGAAATTAAGTGAAAGGGCATCGCTCAACAAACATGATTTAACATGCTGAAGTGGCATGGTGGTGCAGTGGTTAGCACGGTCGCCTCACAGCAAGAGGGTTCTGTTTTTAAACCTAGACGGTGCAGGAGGCAGGACATTATGCGGGTTACATCGCGACCCAAGCCGGTTGATATAAACATCGAGTCTCTTGCCGTTCCTTGAATCTTGCTGAAAATTGCTTGTTGAATTTAAAACAAAAATCATTTCCAACATTCTTTTATTAAACAAATTGAACATTGAATTCAATATTAAAAGGCACCACTAATATATATATACAGTACAGGCCAAAAGTTTGGACACACCTTCTCATTCAATGCGTTTCCTTTATTTTCATGACTATTTACATTGTAGATTCTCACTGAAGGCATCAAAACTATGAACACATGTGGAATTATGTACTTAACAAAAAAGTGTTAAATAACTGAAAACATGTCTTATATTTTAGATTCGTCAAAGTAGCCACCCTTTGCTCTGATTACTGCTTTGCACACTCTTGGCATTCTCTTGATAAGCTTCAAGAGGTAGTCACCTGAAAAGGTTTTCCAACAGTCTTGAAGGAGTTCCCAGAGATGCTTAGCACTTGTTGGCTCTTTTGCCTTCACTCTGCGGTCCAGCTCACAACAAACCATCTCGATTGGGTTCAGGTCCGGTGACTGTGGAGGCCAGGTCATCTGGCGCTGCACTCCATCACTCTCTTTCTTGGTCAAATAGCCCTTACACAGCCTGGAGGTTTGGGGTCATTTTCCTGTTGAAAAATAAATGATGGTCCAATAAACGCAAACCGGATGGGATGGCATGTCGCTGCAGGATGCTGTGGTAGCCATGCTGGTTCAGTATGCCTTCAATTTTGAATAAATCCCCAACAGTGTCACCAGCAAAGCACCCCCACACCATCACACCTCCTCCTCCATGCTTCATGGTGGGAACCAGGCATGTAGAATCATCCGTTCACCTTTTCTGCGTCGCACAAAGACACGGCGGTTGGAACCAAACAAATCTCAAATTTGGACTCATCAGACCAAAGCACAGATTTCCACTGGTCTAATGTCCATTCCTTGTTTCTTCCCAAACAAATCTCTTCTGCTTGTTGCCTCTCTTTAGCAGTGGTTTCCTAGCAGCTATTTGACCATGAAGGCCTGATTCGTGCAGTCTCCTCTTAACAGTTGTTCTAGAGATGTGTCTGCTGCTAGATCTCTGTGTGGCATTCATCTGGTCTCTAATCTGAGCTGCTGTTAGCTTGCGATTTCTGAGGCTGGTGACTCGGATGAACTTATCCTCAGCAGCAGAGGTGACTCTTGGTCTTCCTTTCCTGGGGCGGTCCTTATGTGAGCCAGTTTCGTTGTAGCGCTTGATGGTTTTTGCGACTGCACTTGGGGACACATTCAAAGTTTTCACAATTTTCCGGACTGACTGACCTTCATTTGTTAAAGTAATGATGGCCACTCGTTTCTCTTTACTTAGCTGATTGGTTCTTGCCATAATATGAATTCTAACAGTTGTCCAATAGGGCTGTTGGCTGTGTATCAACCTGAGTTCTGCACAACACAACTGATGGTCCCAACCCCATTAATAAGGGAAAAAATTCCACAAATTTCACACTTTTTTGTTAAGTACATAATTCCATATGTGTTCATTCATAGTTTTGATGCCTTCAGTGAGAATCTACAATGTAAATAGTCATGAAAATAAAGGAAACGCATTGAATGAGCAGGTGTGTCCAAACTTTTGGCCTGTACTGTATATACTACTACTTTTTTTAAAAACAAAACAGTTACATTTTAAAGTGCAGTTTTCTACAGATACTCTCTTTTAACTAACTCAAAAAATCTCTGAGTGTCTTTCGCGATATGTCTCAGTCCTTCATGGCAGGTTTATTGCGCCAGTTGATATAGCAATGACCATAAAAAAAAAACTATATATTGTGTAATTGTGTATGATAATCTGGCTACCTCGCCCAACGTCAGCTGAGATCAGCCTGCCACCCCCCCACAACCCTGAATAGGATAAGCAGTTACAGATAATGGATGGATGGATGGATGGCAGTTAAAATCAACACAACAGCAATGGTGATTTGTTAAAATTACTGTATGCTGCTTTTAGCTTAAGAGTCCACATATAGGTGCAATATTCTTGTGTCCACATACCTTTGGCCATTGTATAGTTTTTACTAGAAAACGATGCCAAGATTAAATATAAGGACTGGGGAATGAGCTATGTACAAAGCAATTTATTAAAGTATGATTACAAAATAAGCAGCCTTGCTTGCAGCACCTCACGCGCAGTTCGACAGGCGCCTCGTTCAGCTGAGTCACGGGGACGCCCCACAGCTGACCCTTCCAACTGTACTTGTTGACACACACTATAAACAAAGCCTTGTTTTGTTCTGGGCAGTGGACGGAAAACCCGGGGACATTGCCAAGGGTCAGCGGAGCTCCCTGGCACCATGTTCAGAGATGTTATTACCAGGCATTCGGCTGTTCCAAAATTCCTCTAAACACCGAGCGTGACAGTTGGCCTGCACTGATGCAGTGTCTGACACCCTCCTGATCCAAGTGTGGACACTGGTGAGGGAAAGAAGTCAAACCCGGAGCCACTGTGGCTCATTTCGGTACTCAAAAACCAAACACGAGCATGAACCATCTAAGAAGAACTAAAACAGTTCATACAGTTTTTTTGAAATTTCATTCCATTTTGAAAGCCCTAATTTAATTTTGTTGTTTACTTTCTTTAACAGACTTACTGTTTTCTTTTGCATTTTTTAAAATACATCTTAATTAAGTGTCTACTCTCTACTTTTACACTGTATTCTCCATATGCTTGATCAGAAACAAACCCATTGCTAATAACGGTTATCTAACTTTGACATGTTTAACTAGCAACAATGTCTGCATTTTTTTTAAGGTGTTCCAGTTCCTGAGCACTTGTGTTGTACATCCTGGCACAAAGCTAAATGGGACATTCAATATCATTATTGACGTCCACAAAAATCCTCAAACGCTGCTAACAAACACTCCCTGACATCTGCAAACTCAAAGCACTTTCTGTTGCTGCTCTACAAAAGTATAACTCAACCCATCCTCCTCTATTATTCCCGCTGTTTCTTCACCATGATTATGGTCTGCAACTGGGACAAACTCATCTGCAACGCAGACACAACGCCTCCTAAATTATTGGCCACCCCAACCCCAACCTTTTCTCCTGCATCCTCTCCTCTGCGTCTCCCCTGGCCTGATAACGGGTACGCTATGCAAGGAGTTTTGTTCCCTCTGCCATAGTGGCACTCAACAAAATAGACACATAATAATTAAGTGTATGGGGGTGTGTGGATGTATCTTGTGTAGTTGTGTTGTGGTGTGCAATGTATTTATGTATCTTTGTATTTAGGCTATGTGAGGCCTTTTACAGACGGTGGCAGCTAATTTTCTCGGTTTAAGTATCTCTTTAAGCCTGTGCTATGATTATTATTCGTTAAATTTGTGCTATCATCAGCGTTACTGACCACATCATCATATCATTAGTTACAGCTGTGCTACTACTAATTTGAGTAGTTACGTATCCCTGTGGTATGAATATCATTATCACTGACACATGTGATACTGTAAATGTTATCAGTTACATCTGTGCTATCATTAGAAATATTTTAAGTTATGGGTTGACAGAAATTGCTGCTTATTAGGGATCTTTACCCCTACAAGTATCCATACCGAAGGCTGTATATTTGCTTAGATAACATATATTATATATATATATATATAGTCTGTTCCTTTTTTTTGTAAGTGCATTGGCACGCTATAAATAAACTGCAGTTTGCTACTGAGTTCAGAGCCGTGAATGGAAACGTTGCGTCCTGTAAGGTCACACTGGTCCCTGTCAAAGGTCTGAGTGTTCCTGTCAGGAAATCCTACACCAAGACCAGCTTCAGCACCTCCCGCTGCCCAGAGTCCATCAACGCCTGCGGCTGGGACACTGTGTCTAACAACACATCTGACCTTCGATGTCACTGCCTGATGCCATGGTCCTACAGGCCTTTTTACCGCAAATACTTTTCTGACCAATCACTGTTTTTGCTGTTTAAAACCCCAGTCAAGCTCAGCTCTGGCCATTGATTGGATAACACCCACTGATCTGGTTTAGGTG
Organism: Perca fluviatilis; assembly: GCF_010015445.1. NCBI lineage: Eukaryota > Metazoa > Chordata > Actinopteri > Perciformes > Percidae > Perca > Perca fluviatilis. The sequence goes on along the minus strand of NC_053127.1, from coordinate 7,205,007 downwards.
TCACTCCCTAGAGTTGTTCCGATACAGACACAAGTATCGGAAAAGCCTCCGATACTGCCTTAAATGTTGCCTCTTAAGTTTGCTCTCAAAGTGCCCAGATTGATGCATTTAACTTTAAAGTGCCCATATTATGAAAAACTCACTTTTCTGGGATTTGGGGTGTTATTTTGTGTCTATGGTACTTCCACAAGCATACAAACTTAGAAAAAAAAAAATCCATGCTGTTTTGATTGAGATACGGTTTCTGAATGTGTCCTGCCTTCAGTCTCCGGGTGAGCTGGTCAAAATCTGCACGGCTTTCTACGTCACTAGCCAAAAAGAGGAGGGAGAACTGTTAGCATGCTAGCTCATTCTCAAAGGCAAAACACTGCTACAACACACACAAATTCACCCTAATCTACAAAATAAATTGTATAGAACTACTTACATGTCCCTGTTCTGCAGGTATTCCACGCAAAGTTGGAAGTGCGCCCTCGTTTAGAAGAAGTCTCCCGGCTAATCCTGCCTTGTACTGACCGAAGTTGGAGAAACAGCTAGCTAGCTCATGTGATCCGTACCTAGCTACTGCGCATGTGCGACTGACAACAAAGATGGTACAGAAGTAGGATGTCTCACTCTGTAGCTAAAACAGAGACCTGACACAGGGTGAAAAGAGGAGCTGCAGCAATATGCAGTACAACAAAAATATGGTGTTTTTTGAAAATTAAACCATGTAAACCTATTCTGATATAACCTCTAAATACAATTATGAACCTGAAAATGAGCATAATATGGGCACTTTATAAAGTACATTTTCTCTCAAGAGGGTAGGGGGGTCCCCTGTATCCTTCTCACCTTTTTTACCCCTGACCATGCCAGATGCAGTGATCCAATGCCACGTAATTTAGCCCCGAAAAAAAATCAACTTTAAAGTAGTTTCACCCGGATAAAACGGCTGTTTGCTAATGTATGCTCCTTGCTAGCAGACCAACCGGAAAATCAATTAGGGGACTCACTCTTTAGGCGTGAGCCAACATACATTAGGGATTCATCGCATTTTTTAACCAACACATTTTGAGTGACAGTAGGATGGAGAGAAACAGTGAGACTCAGTAAAACAAAAGTCCAAGCTCACATTCAAATAATAGAAGTGCAGTTGATGCTTGATACCATGGTCTGGGTGAATACTAGATTCTGATTGGCTGCAGGGTGTCCGTAAAAAAGTGTTATAGGACACCTCCTAAAGGACGTCCGGTGAAACTGACTGTTTACTGTTCTAAATTAATGCGCTACATTAAAACAAAAAGGAAATGTTAATCTGTTATTACCAACACTGTGATGTGCTTTAGTGCCTCGTCCTCTGAACGCCACAGGATGGCGCTAACACGCGCAAAATACGTTTTTGAGCCCCTCTGAACTGACTTTGTTTCACAGCTGTTCAGGTCGCTACTTCAGGCTGCGGCCGACAGTAATGTTACACATCGTGGATACATTTTTTCGTAAAAGTTGTTATATTGTTTTGGGGGAAAATGACATGGCTGGATAGCTAGCTTGTCTTGTTGTTCGACATACTGATTGCCAACTTTACACAATGTTATTTACTTTGGATCTTGCTAGCATAACGTTAGCTTTCTGGCTCGGAGCTGAGCTGAAGGGTTCTACGAGCTGGGCGGACTATAAATATCTCCAGTTGCTAAGGGTGGCAAGTCGTATCTAAGGTCCGTTCTATTCCCTGGGTCAGTGAATAACATTTGCATTGCGTAATAACCTTATGGGACTGGAATTATTGTTCTAGGTATTAGTCAAACCCTCAGGCGTAGCCAGGGAAACAGAGTTATTGTTTGGAAAAACTTTAGATTTTGATTGTAAAACGTATTAAAATATTAATTAATGTTTTTTTTTTTTTATATTTGGCAAGTGACCATGGCATATGGGGCCAGGACGCCCCTGAATGCACGGAAAACATCTGTGTCGACAAAGAGCAAAGCTATGAGAAAATTCAACAGTTGAGGGAAAGACACTTAACTGGCTGGAGCTAAAATGGAGGAAATTATGCCAACATCTTCTGTAAGTGCCTGCCACCACCAGCCTCCAGCAGGGGAGAAGACGTGTGGATTGAAGGGCTCCTGAAATTGTCCAAATTACCCCTAAAAATCAATACCCCTGGAAATCTAGACTTTATCTTCCTGGTACTGATCTGGATTATTTAATGTTAAATGGGTTATACATCACGTTACATGAATGTGGAAGTTTCCATCATACGCCGAGTCAACACTAGCTGGTTACTGGTTATTAACAGTGTTTTCACAGAACGGAAAACCCCACCATTACATGAGCGGAGCCAAGATGGCTGACCTCTTCCTGACCGTGTGTCTGACACATTTCTGCGTACAGCGGTGTGTATTTTTTTTTTTGTATGTGATATTTGTGCCGTTATGTGACTGTGTGGGGTATGATTCTGTGTTTATGCATGTCATGTCTCTGTGCCGAGGTGTGCGTGTGTGTGTGTGTGTGTGTGTGTGTGTGTGTGTGTGTGTGTGTGTGTGTGTGTGTGTGTGTGTGTGTGTGTGTGTGTGTACATGTATTGTGTTTGTGAGTGTGTGTCATTCCTCAGGAAGTTGTTATCTGAGAAGAAAATTACCATCAAATTAACAGTGAAAGCCTGTCTGGAATTTCCATTTATGGTAGCGGGATGTTTCCTTTCCAATGTGATGAGAGAATGACATCAAATATGAAATATCTTTAAAAATAACCCAGTGAGTAAACACTGAACAGATAACACCAGACCACCTGTCTGCACAGACTCTTTGAGTAAGGGAACCTCCTCCATGATCATGTTACTTAAAGCTTAAAGGCGGTGCGCGGTCACAGCAGACTTGTATCATGTGGATGTGCTGACAGTGTTGTTGTCATTACTTAGAATTCCTCATAGGGGAGACAACAACCACGCACTATAGCTTTAAGAACTGCAGAGTTGAATGATACTTTTCCGTGCATTCGTTATTTTTAATTAATTGATTAGTGCAGCTTTAAATTGCTATTCCATGTCCTGTATTTGTTTTGCTATGTTGTGACTCGGCCCTTTGATTCTATTATTATCCGTGTCATCATCTCTTAGGGCAGGCGCTCCGGGACCTCTGGGGCAGTGGTTCTCAAACTGTTTTTAATAATGTACCCCCAATTTGAATTGTGTTCTTAAGCCAAGTACCCCCTGACCGGCGATAGGTTTCCAAACAACAGCCATGTAACTGAAAAACATTTAAATGCTGATGAAAAAACAGCTGGAAAAAGTTGGAAGAAAGGAGGAAGTAAGGCAAGAATACATGGGAAATAGTAACAAAAACTTAGAAAACAGCGACAAAAACTTCGTAAAAAGTGACAGACTTAAACAGTAGAAAGAAGGAAGACAAACTTCGAAAAAAAGTGACAAAAACCTTGAAAAAGGCAGAATTGTTTTTTGAAAAAAAGCGACAAAAACTTTGACAAACTTGGAGAGAAAAAAGAAGACAGTAGAAAAAAGGAAGGAAGGAAGGCAGCAAGGAAGGAAGGAAGGCAAGAACAGGTCAAAAATAGTGACAAACAGCGATAAAAACTTTAAAAAAAGTGACAGACTTCAAAAACAGCGGCAAAAACTTTGAAAAAAAAAGCGCTCACATACCCCCTGCAGTACTCCTAAGTTCCCCTTGGGGTACATGTACCCCCATTTGAGAAACACTGCCCTAGGGGGTCCTCAGAGTTACTGCAGGGGGGCCACCAAATTATTGTTAATTTTTGAAAGTTTTTTTTCAAAAATTAAAACATCTTAACATGAATCCAACATGTTATTAGCAAATATAAATCAGCCTATTAGTGGAAAAAAAAACATTATTGATAGGCTTACTTGCCTATAGGTAAGGTAGTCTCTAAGGTAGTCATCCACAGATACAGTTCATTCTAAGGATTCACTGTGCCACATGTATGTTTAACATTAAAGCATGATTTATAAAACCATACCGACAATTCTTATTTAAATAGCTTAGTATTATATTCACTAAAAAGGTATGTATGAAGGCTTTAGGCTGCCCTACACGTTATTGGCCCAGTTTAATATGCAACTTCATTTTAAACAACGAATTTAGTAAGGGATCCCTGCTCCGTCTCTCTTTTAGTTAAGGGGTCCTTGGCTTAAAAAACGTTGAAGACCCCTGTCTTAGAGTGGAGCTCTACTTTTCTACAAGCTCCCTATCACAATAAAATACCTTGTAATTCCACGTTGCATGTTTGTATTAACACATTTAAATCCTAAATCCTACATCAGGAAAACGCAAAACACTCTCACTCTGTGTTTCCTAGTCCGCATTGTTAGAGGCCTGCCGTGACAACGCCGGCATCCTCACCTCGGAGTCCTTTTCATGGAAGCGAGACTGCAGGAAGTCCCCCGCCCAGCACGCTGCAGTCCACAGGACGATACGGCCTTTTAGTGGCACGCCATTCTGAGCCCTGCTCAGGAAATCCCTCCGTGATTAACTGACCCTTCCTGCGTGGCTGCTTCATTGCCTGTCGGTCTGCCTGTTACACTATCCGACTGTTTGTCTCTGCAGCATAGCGACTTTCTGCTCGCCTGGCCGAACCATACCGTACATCTGATCACCTGTCTGACTGTCTGTCTGTCTGTCTGTCTGTCTGTCTGTCTGTCTGTCTGCCTTCCTGCCCGTTGACTTTATTAATTCAACCTCATTCTGCTTTGCTTCGGAGGACCAATAAGTAAGATTGTTACTGCCCGGGCAGCACAAAATCCCCGTCTGCAGAGGGTTGATAGGGTTTGCAGATCAATACCAGTGACTAAACAAATACTTCTTCAACTGCTGAGCAAAAACTCACTCTGTATCGGAAGAAACACTCCCTGTCTCGACACTAAATTACATAATACTTCTGTAACTCTAGAAAAGCCAGTGGACTTTGGGGGCCAATAAACAGTGTAAATAGTTTTCTTGGGTGTGTTAACTGGCTTATCTATAGCCTAATAATGTTTTTTTTTAAGGTTATTTTTGGGCTTCATGGCCTTTAATTGACAGGATAGCTTGAAGACAGGAAAGGGGAGACATGCAGTAAAGGGCCACCGGTCGGATTTGAACCCGGGCCGCTGCCAAGGACTCAGCCTACATAGGGCGCACACTCTACTGAGTGAGCTAGAGGTCGCCCCAAGCCTTATGTTTTAAAAAGGTGTAGAAAGAGTGTATTTGATCTGTTAATTCATTCATTCTGACAAATTTAAATCACTACTTTTAGGCGAGTGTGGGAAAGGCTTTGAAACAATGTGTGGATTGAAATGTTACTATTACACTTCTAAATTAACGGAACAAATAGAATAAAAAAGTATTGGTCAAAATGTTCTTGGGATGTGGTGGAGACTCCAAACTCACAGCCTTGGGATTTCCGACAGTCCAATTCAAGTCCAAGTATCAATTCTCAAGTCTCCCGCTGTGTCTCAGCCATTTATTTCTGTGCTCACTGAGCTACCTCAACAGCTGAGGATGAACACAGTTTGCTTTCTGGTCGTCTGAACTCTGCTGCATTTAAGAAGCTAAATTACTTCTTCATCTGATCACCGGTAATTACGAAGTTACCCGAGTCCATAATGGACCTACAAACAGTGGCAGATAATGATCACAAACGTGTGGCCACATGCCACAGTTATCCTGTTTCCATCGAGGACTGCAGCTAGCAAATTCAGGTATCTGGAACCGGGGTTATGTTGTAAACATGTGCAACACATAACCAGGATACTTAAATGCATGTAAACACACTCTTACAGACGCAAATGTGATACAATTGCAGCTTTTTTTTTAAAAGCATCTATGCTGGGAAAGAAGACAGTTGAAGTGTGACAATCCGACACGTGGCTTGATTGCTATGGACGAAGTACACACGGAGACATACTGGTAAGAGCAAATGAGGTTTAACCATGTATCAGCTAATTTGAATAGCTCTCGTTACTGTATTGTGTGTAACAGTTCACTTCATTTAATATTTTACATGGGGTTTTCTTTGGGTGCAAATGTTCCACCAAAACAAGATCTTTCCAGAGACTATTTTGCAGAGCGACCCTCGCTGCGTCCAGAGCTTAGCGCCTCCCAAGACGATTGTGATTGGTTTAAAAAAAAATAATGCAAACAACCCAGAGCGTTTTTGTCTCCTATCCAGGAATGGCACCCTAACCCTAACGTTTTAACCCTAACCTACGGGACTTGAGAGTGGAATATTCTGACGCCATCGATGTTCAGACTTACATAAAACAAAATGGATGGACGTGTTTTTACACACATTATATACCACAGGTGTGTGTGTTGCCTCTCTGATCTTTCTCCATGAACTTTTTTGAGCAGTGAATTGTTTAAATACAGATAACAGTGCACACATTCAGACGATCTCTGGTCGAAGGCATTGTTGCACTCACATAAAAAGTAATTGTGTTAAAGTGCCCATATTATGAAATTTTTTTCTGGGATTTGGGGTGTTATTTTGTGTCTCTGGTGCTTCCACACACATACTAACTTGGAAAAAACCCATCCATGCCGCTTTGAGTGAGATACGGTTTCTGAATGTATCCTGCCTTCAGTCTCCGGGTGAGCTGGTCAAAATCAGCAGGGCCGTCTACGTCATTGGACTAAACACTTGGTGTGTGCTAACCACTTTAGCTCATACCACATCAGCTAGCTGTGTCTCCAACTTCGGTCAGTACAAGGCAGGATTAGCCGGGAGACTTCTTCTAAACGAGGGCGCACTTCCAACTTTGCGTGGAATACCTGCAGAACAGGGACATGGAAGTAGTTCTATGGTGTTGTAGCAGTGTTTTGCCATTGAGAACGAGGTGGCTAACCGCTAGCAGCTCTAGCTTCTAGCTAATAGTCCTTACCTAGCTACTGCGCATGTGCGACTCCCAACAAAGATGGGACAGAAGTGAGATGTCTCACTCTGTAGCTAAAACAGAGAGCTCAACACACAGGGTGAAAAGAGGAGCTGCAGCAATGTGCAGTACGACAAAAATATGGTGATTTTTGAAAATTAAACCATGTAAACCTATTCTGGTACAACCTCTAAATACAATTATGAACCTGAAAATTAGCATAATATGGGCACGAATGAAAAAGTTCAAACACTGCTTACTTTCACACATCCACACACCTGAGCGATTGCTGCGTGAAGTGGTTGAATATTTGGTCTTGGAAAGTTACGACAATGGTCAGACGCAGACCACTCAATCCTGATATCAGAAAGGTGTAAGGAAGTGTGGGGGGGGGCGGAGGGGGGGGACATCTCACTCACCTGGTAGAGCATGCGCCCCATGTAGGCTGAGTCCTTGACCCGGGTTTGAATCTGACCCGCAGGTCGATTGTGGTCTAACCTTTCTGGGGTCAATGTCATGCTTATGTTATCAGATTTAGTTTGGATACAATTAACTTTGTGGGTGGAAATAAGACATCTCCTGCTTATATAATTAAAATCCGCCAGAGTTGAGATCCTTTTGCTTCTAGAAGGTTTTCAGGCTGAAGTTGATTGTTAAAAATATCAAATAACGAAAGGCTAATGTATGCTCCACAAATTGAATATGCATGATTCAACAAATGAGATGACATTTTTTCCCCATATGAAGCAACGAGATGTCTTCCTGCTCTTGCGGTTGAAATGACAACATAAAAGTCTCACACGCAGACCAATACTTCTGGAACAGTGCCTCCTTCCTTTCTTTCTTTGCTCTCACTATTACTCTGTTTCTAAAAACCCAATTCCACTTCACATTCAACTCCCTACATCCAATTACTCTGGTGGGGCCGACTTCTCCGGCGATGTCCCCTCCTGGGGCCTATAGACCTTTGATGGAAACATTGACTGATAACTCGGGAACAAGAACAAATTAGGCCGCTTCGCTATTGGTGATTCATAATCCACTTCTGAGGTGTTAATGGGGAGCCATATTTAAACTGCTCGTGTTTAATATACACTTTCTGCAGTTGCATTAAATCTTCCGCAGTTGTTGGGTTCAGGGAGGGGGTGTTAATGGAAGGGCGGGTCAGACTTGGCCGTCTGCCCAGGACGAGACTTTGTTTTGGGGTTTTCTTAGCACTTTGGAGTGACCTGGATATTTAGCATGTGGATAACTCTGTCACTCTCAATCTCTCGTTTCATCTCTCTCCGTTAGTCTCTCCTTGGGTTTTTACTTTCCTCTGTTTTTCAATCTTTCTCCTTTACTCAGTAGTGCTAGCCATCGGTGTCTGATTCGTCTGTCTCTTCCTTTTTCAGTTTCTCCCTCTTCATCTCTTCCTCCCTTTTTGTCTTGTTTACTGGACTGTTAAAAGGAATACTTCACTGAAATCTTATCCTTGAATAACAACCACTCATCTCCTGGAGACTAGAAAGGTGGCTCCCGGTTTGGAGCTTCCTTCTTGTTGATGGCCGCCAGCTATCGTCAGCTTGGATTCCCAGTAGTTACAACTGCTTCCAGTGCTGATTCAATTTCACTACAAAAAAAATATTTCAAAACTTGTCAAAACACTCCCTCCAGCAGAAAACAATGGACATAATGAGCATAGCATCGACGAGTCACCCATTGGTTTGTGGACTACCGTTTTAAAGACAGCAGTTTGCATTTTGGCCATCGCCATCTTGGTATTTTGGAGACAGAAGTGACCATATTTGAACAAAAGGGCGGAGCTGGGGAGGATGTCGATATGGTTTCAATGGCACTGTGCTAAGACAAACGCTAAAGAGGGGAATTCGCTGATTTTCAACCCTTCTGACAAGAGTCACCCAGCGGAGTTTTACCGGCGGGTAAACGCGGACCTCTGGATACTGCCGCCCTTCATCTGCATGTACGGCAGAACAGAAAATCGGCAGATGTTCCCTTAGTTAACGCTAGCGGTAGCTAGCTAGCTTCGGTTGGCAAGGGGCTACCAAACGATGACCAAAATGTCCTGAACAACATTGACGAAGTGAAAAAACACGGTTCAGGTCTATTTTAATGTCCACAGTGCCATGGTTAGCATTGCTAAGCCTCTGTCCTGATTGACAGTCAGAGTGTAGCCGCGCCCCTAAATCGTTCCCCTGCTTTATCGTCTATTTTAAAATAAATGGGACCAAAACTTACAGAATGAACATCATGCTGTACTGAAGAAGACTTGAAACTAGCGATTGAGACCATAAACTCATTATGAAAATGTTTACTGAGGTAATAACTGAAGTGATAAATAGGCTCATTTCCCCATATGCTTCTTTGGAAACAGACTTTTTTTGGGAGCTGGTTTAAGACACATCGACGATGTTTCACTTCCAGGATTGCTCAGGTGCCGCCGGACATTCGGCTGGATGTCCGTTACCTTCCTCTTCCTTTGTGTTGGCATTCTCAACTCCGGTGGATTTCTGAGGACTACGGTTAACTTCTCCTCAGATCTCTGCAGGGTAAATCCAGACAGCTAGCTAGACTGTCCAATTTTTGAACGTACACGTTCCACAAAAACAAGTTCCTTCCCGAGGCTATTTTGCAGCGGCAACGTTGCTCCGTCCGGCGCTGAGAGCCGCCCAATACGATTGTGATTGGTTTAAAGAAATGCCAATAAACCAGAGCAGGTTTTTCTCCCATCCCGGAATGCTGTGTGGACTAGCCAGACCCTCCTTCGGAGCGCTGTGGAGGAAGGTCTGGCAATGCAGACTGTTCAGGCCCGGAAGTTGCCGCTTGAGCATAATCCACTTCTCCTCTGTCCGTCCTTACTCGGTACGTTCCAAACGAGCCAATCCTTTTGCACTGGTTTCAGTCTGAGGACTACAGGACATGCATGCTTGTATAAGCCAAGTTACTCTCACACAGCACATACCGTACTGTGATGGGTCTTTTTGTGCTGTGGTCAATCTCTGTGAATCACAGTGAACATAATGAGGGGCAGTGAGACTGATGGCAAACCAGGCAGCAGTACGGTGGAACAGTAAAAATACATTCATTTTTATCTTAATTGCCGCGGTGAGTCAGTAGCTGAGCTTTGGGGCTGTAATCCCTCTGACATTTGCCTTTAATGCCAGATTTAATAATGTGGTTTGCACACTGCTAATGGATCAATTCAGTTTGCAAATAGCAGACCAAAAAAGTTCTAAACTCTTAAAGGGACGTGATAACACCTTGAAAAATAAACATAATTGAAAGGAGGGATAACATTTGATTTACAATCCCATCTTCTTTTCACAGAACTAGACGTGTAATTACCTTGTTAAGAGCTTCCGAGGACACTTGTCTTTTGTCTTTGGACTTTTAAAAGTAAAGAGTACAAAAAACACATTCAGCAGTGTCATATTCATCGCCACATTAAAAGGGCCACTTTGGTTTTTCTTAACAATTATGAAATATTAACAGTACAGCTGCCGACGAGGTGTCACCAGAGCAGGATGCACTGTGACAGACATAAAGTTAGTTTGGCATGAAGTTAGATGATAAAAAAAAATTTCTTTCTAAAGCAAAGTTGTCCATGACAGAATTTTACAGCCTACAGAAGGCATGTTCACACTGTCAGGTGGTATAACAGAGGATGATAGAGTGGGAGAACTTTGTGGGAGAACAAACAAATACTGAAATGTACTGTATAGGTCATGCTGAAACATTAAACTACATCAATTAAAATAAAAAGTTATAAAGTCTTAAAAAAAAAAAAAAAAAAAAAATTGGCATGCCATGATGATGATAACATGGTCAACAGAGTATAAAGTTTGCATTAAGCCTAGAACTCAGCAAAAAAAGAAACGGCCCCTTTTTCAGGACACTGTATTTTAAAGATACTTTTGTAAAAACTAAAATAACTTAAGAGATCTTCATTGTAAAGGGTTTAAACTATGTTTTCCATGCTTGTTCAATGAACCATAAACAATTAATGCACATGCACCTGTTGAACGGTCGAAAAGACCTTAACAGCTTACAGGCGGTAGGCAATTAAGGTCACAGTTATGAGAAAATTAGGAAAGTAAAGAGACCTTTCTACTGACTCTGAAAAACACCAAAAGAAAGACGCCCCGGGTCCCTGCTAATCTGCGTGAACGGGCCTTAGGCATGGTGCAAGGAGGCAAGAGGACAGCAGATGTGGCCAGGGCAATACACTGCAATGTCCCTACTGTGAGACGCCTAAGACAGCGCTACAGGGAAACAGGAAGCACAGCTGATCGTCCTCGCAGTGGCAGACCACGTGTAACAACACCTGCATCCGAATATCACACCTGCGGGACAGGTACAGGATGAACTGGCCAGTCTGGTGCAGTACATGAGGAGGAGATGCACTGCAGTACGTAATGCAGCTGGGGGGCACACCAGATACTGAGGGCTACTTTTGATTTTGACCCACCCTTTGCTCAGTGACACATTATTCCATGTCTGTGAAAATTGTCTTAGCTGTTGAATCTTTTAATGTTCATACAAATATCTGCATATGTTAAGTTTGCTTAAAATATAAAAGCAGTTGAAAGTGACAGGACGTTTCTTTTTTTGCTTAGTAAATATAATATATACAGTACAGGCCAAAAGTTTGGACACACCTTCTCATTCAATGCGTTTCCTTTTATTTTCATGACTATTTACATTGTAGATTCTCACTGAAGGCATCAAAACTATGAATGAACACATATGGAATTATGTACTTGACAAAAAAGTGTGAAATAACTGAAAACATGTCTTATATTTTAGATTCTTCAAAGTAGCCACCCTTTGCTTTTTTATTAATAAGGGAAAAAATTCCACTAATTAACCCTGACAAAGCACACCTGTGAAGGTAAAACCATTTCAGGTGACTACCTCATGAAGCTCATTGAGAGAACACCAAGGGTTTGCAGCGCTATCAAAAAAGCAAAGGGTGGCTACTTTGAAGAATCTAAAATATAAGACATGTTTTCAGTTATTTCACACTTTTTAGTTAAGTACATAATTCCATATGTGTTCATTCATAGTTTTGATGCCTTCAGTGAGAATCTACGATGTAAATAGTCACGAAAATAAAGAAACACATTGAATGAGAAGGTGTGTCCAAACTTTTGGCCTGTACTGTATATATATATATATAAAAAAAAAAAAAACATATATATATATATGTGTATATATTTTCTTTCTTTTTTTTCAAGTAAATTAATTTCAGTTTCATATTTAAACTCCAAAATTCGTTAAAATTAACTGATTCTAAGTAAGTCTAAGTCCCCCTGTGAAGAAATGCACACTAGCTGTACATGACTCGTCCGACAGGCCTCGACCACTCACACATTTCATTCTTACCTCAGAGAAAATTCTAACTACTAAATTGTTGAAGGCCTCAAATTCTCTTAAATGACTGGTATGTGTGACTTAAGAATACATCTGTTTGTACGCTACGACTGAGGCCCATTATGTATGCATCTATAAGGCCTTATTAACCTGTTTTCACACACATTTCTACATCTCATGAATGATTTGCAATATCTTTTCCTTCTATCATTTTGAAAGCTGCATTGTTCACAACTCAGTCTTCCTCTCTACCATCACTAGCTCTCTATGCCCTCTGCACTGTGTGTGTGTGTGTGTGTGTGTGTGTGTGTGTGTGTGTGTGTGTGTGTGTGTGTGTGTGTGTGTGTGTGTAACATATAAATAATTTGGACACATATTGCTTTGGTTTAATTCCATTACCACACACAAACAGAAGCGTCACTCTGCAGGTTGACAGACCAAAATATCTGTAATTTCGGTGCTTTTAACTGTTGCCACCACTGTGTAATTTGGCTTTGTGGTATTTTAAATCCAAAGTCTGACATTTATTGTTAATAGAGAAGCCTCATTAATTGTGTACTTAGTGTTAAAAAGATGTTTCCTTTCCTTTTACCTTACCAAGCAACTACAGATGAATAGATCATAGGCGGTGTCAGGGAGGGGCTTGGGGGGTGCTATAGCTACCCCTAGGATAGCCATAGCACCCCTGTTGCACCCTCTAGAAATGTCTGTGGTTTATAATTTGTATTGTGTGAATGCTATAATTTCTAATTTGAAAAATAAAAAGTACCATAATTGACAAAATGATTCTTTTTTTGAGTAATACATAAAAACATAAAGCTAACACAGATTATCTGATTCAGCCAATGGGTGCAGCACACATTGTTTCTTTCTTTCTTTCTTTCTTTCTTTCTTTCTTTCATTGTATTTCCAACAAAAAAGCGTTGGTATATGTATAAAACAATATGTCAATATGTCTGAAAAGCAGTGGGTTCACACCCCTTTAACTCTAAAAAGGAGGAATTGAAAAAGTTCAAACGGGAAGCGCATTAAGGGTGCTTTCACTGTTGATTTGTTTCACTGTTTCACTTTACATACTGTAAGTTCACTAAAAGCAACATCCTTCCAAAAGTCAACAAGTAATCGTGTTACATAATTTTCAAATAAATTCTATTTTGACTTAAATAATTGTGATTGTGATTATGATTTTTTTCCATAAGCAGCCCTATGTTGGGTACAAAGCGCCGTGGGTTGTATTCAAATCAGCAGATTCTTTTTGAATGGAGAGAGAGTACTGGAGTAACACCAGGTCCTAACGAGAGTGTTGCATTGTGGGTTGTTTGTAGCCTTTATATTGATGGTCCTGGTTTGGAAGAAAAATAAATTTGTGATCCGTCAAAACAAATTTAAATCTTTTTCTGACGCTTAACTGCAGAAACACACCGCAGACAGAATCATCTGTCAAACTGTCAAGAATCATGGTTGTCACAGATGATGAGGATGTCAAAAAGTCGAAAAGACTGTCAGAAAAAAGCTAATTGCCAGACAAAATCATCTTAGCTTCCAAGAGGCTGACAGAGTGACTGATAAACAAACGTGGGGTTTCTGTTCTATTAAAAAAAGTTTTATAAGAAAGAAGGCTTCAGGAATGAGGACTTCGGTGGACTCGGGGGTGCCATTCTGGGGTGAAGTTGCAACATTGTTGTATTTTTCATTTGGTTCGGTTTCCGTTCACACTGCACTTTGTCAAACGCACCAAACACTGTAAACACACGTCACGCGATCGAAATGGTCGCTTGTTTATTGGACAGAATATCCGAAACTCGCCGACACTTCTGGTCTCAGAAATAATAGAACAACACCAAATTTATAACGTCTTGGGTTTTTCTGGCTCTGCTTTAGCGTTTCTGATATTTTAGGAAAAGGTGAACAATGTGAGCAGCTGACGAGTGAAGGAGAGAGAGATGATGATGATGATGTCACAGAGACGACCAGCGATGTGTGCTCACAATATGGATCTGAAAGTTATCATTAAATCTAATATAAGTCTGTATATGGTGTGCAAGGTTGAAATTCATACCTGCAAACTCAGAAGGGCTGAAAAAGGTGACACCCCACAGAGACACAAAATGAAATGATTTATTAAAAATGTAATAACAATAACTTATAACAATAACTTATTTCACCAGTAAATTCCTGTTAAACGACAAAAACAACCACTGTATGGGAAAAGGGTATTTTACAATAACTTTGAATGCACCACGAGGCTGGCGAGGCAAGGAGTCCCCCCCCCCCCAAAAAAATAAATAAAAATAAAAACTCTACACAATTCATGTGGATGACATTTTCCCATTCAAAACGGCGATTTTCGCCGAAAAGCGACCAGTTTACAGGTATGGGAATTGCAGGCTAGTAAATGAATTGTTTTTGATCGCTTTCTCACCTAAAGTGAACCGAACTCTAGTTCACTTGGAAGCGAAATCGAGACGCCCGTTTTTTAAGCGGACCAGAGTTTGTTTGTTTGATCTGCACCAAAACGAACCGAACTATCCGACCAAACACTGCAGGGTTCGCTTTAAACGGACGCAACGAGGTAGGTGTGAAAGCAACCTTAGTATCTTTAGTATAGTATATCTCTGGGAATGTTTCCCAACAGGAATCTTTCCCAACAGGACTGGTCTGAAAGTGGTTCAAGAATTAGAAAAGGTGAAGTAAAGCCAGAGGACCCGGAGAAAAACCCAATACAGCCAATCCGATAAATGTCAATTCTTAAGTATAAATTGCTAATCAGTGTACACAAATTATCAAAACCTTTACTCCTGATACCTGCCAGTTTCCATACGGTCAGACAAACAAAAACAGTAATGCACCCACCAACCAGAGGTAGCGCAGTGACTTTTTTCCAAAAAATCAAATTTGAAAGAATATGAAATGACACACAATTAATTTGAACGCAATCCAAAATGTACCAACTCCATTCCTGAGGACAAATATCTGCATGATATTATACCTTTTTCACCTCCTAGTCTCTACAGGTGTCTGTTGTTTGGGCAGGTAGTGTACAGTAGGTCTGTGAAAGTTTTTTTGCTGAAAAAATACTACATTTCAATCCCCCCTTCTGACTGATCTGGACTCAAAAATCGATTAGGGCTCTGTACTTCCCCTTGGCTTTTCCTCTTCATTAAGTCTTCTTGTTATAATGAGCCACTTTCCCAAACATTTTGTATACAGTTCACATCCTGCCATCACTGGAGACCGAAGCCAGGAGCCCGACTCCCAGACAGACAACCTGCCTCCTTGTATTAGGAGGGTTTGGAAAGAAGGCTTTGACGAAAAGGTCAGGCAACCTTTGCCTATTGAAAATCATTGGCTGCTAAAGATCATGACATTAAAGGTGAGCCGAGAGGCTATAGGAGAGCGGCAGCAAGGAAGAGCAGATGAGGCCTGGGTCGCAAAGATGGACAGACGGAGGGATGGGAATAGAAAGAACTAGAGAGTGAGAGAGAAAATAGCAGAGGATAAGAGAGAAAAAGAGGACAAGGAGAAAGACAGAAGGGCAGGTGGTTGACATTAGGAACAGAAAGAATACTACAATCAGTATAGTGGAAAACATATTCAGGTCTTTCGCTAATAATATTACATTACATTTATTTAGCCTTTATCCAAAGGGACTTAACAATAAGTGTATTCAAGCATCAACTAGTCTATGTCCACGACGTTCCACTTCCAGATTGGTGTGTTGCCACTGGTGACTTCTATAGCATTCATTGGCCAGGCGTCCAAACTTACGCAAGGTAACGTAACCCCATTTGTACAGGTCCTATCCCCGGACCAATCGGGTATCCAAACCTTATCCACTCGAGGTCAAATGCCTAACCCCAACCAATCGAGCTGCTTCATAGGGCGGGTCTTGGCGTGGCCATAGTGGGATTTGTAATTTCGCCACCAGCTGGACGTCGGACTAGTGGGCTGTAGGACCAAAGGGAATTTTTCTGGTTATTGAGAGGTCGGAATAATGGAGCGTCGGAGGAATGGGCAGTCCCCGACAGAGGTGGTACCATAAAAAGTACCAGGTCAGCCTGTTCTCATGAATATTACATTCATAGAGCTATGAAAACTTAAGCATGGAAATTTGTAAGCATACCACGTTTTTTTTTTTTGCTGCATGCACCCCAATGACTGCTGCTGTATAAGAACACTGTTGACTGCGTAGGTCGGGGATGGATGGGTCATAAACCTTTCAAGCAGAGTTCGCTTCCCTGGGAAAACAAAAGACTTTCACCCAGGAAATGCCTGTTCCTTGGGAGTGTGTTTATCCAAACCCCGATCTTTTTCCTAAACTTAACTAGTTGTTTTGGTGCCTAAACTTGACTGTCGTCGCCTAAACTAACGCCACGTGACCAGCTGGCGGTTGCCAGGTTTCGGAAGATATCATCGATTGGTGTGCATACATTTTTGTACTATATCATACCTGTTCATAAGAATGCGTTGACCAGGTACTATCCAACTCTGCTAATACTGTATAAAATAAAAAAAGACTGAGCCGAGAAGAGTCCAGTCAAGCCGTACCATGCAGTGGAATAACAATTAGAGTAAAAATAGAGATATAAGTTGAGCCTCTACAACAACTACAGCATGTTTTATTGGAGCACCCAGCAGAGTTTACTGTCCTACTTCATGTGTTAAAGAAAACATAAAAATCAATTTTCAACCCACAGTGAAATGAGGCCAATGTGCTAAAGGCTGAAGAATTAGACATACTGTATGTAGGCTAACGCTGCAGTAACAGAGACTCAGTGGAACCAAATGATTAGAGCAGCAGACAAACCCTGCAGAGCAAAAAGTGAAGAAGCCGTGCCTCAACATCTGCTACAGTGTGTGGATGTGTGTGTGTGTGTGTGTGTGTTTCTTTCAGCACAAACCTGATAAAGGCTTTCAGATGTGGTCTTAGACCTAGTTTTGTGTGTGTGTGTGTGTTTAGTTGTTTACATCCATGGGTGACTGTTGTCTATATGGTCCTATGAATGTAAATATAGAATAAAATAAATATATCTACCAATTTTTCCACAGAAAAGGCAGAACTAGGTCACCGACTATCACACTGTTGCTTATTTAGAGTACAACGGTAAGACACATTAAAGTTCAACTAGACAGAATGGAATCTCTCTGCCCAGTCATAACATGATTTATTGACTTATCCATATAATTGTCATATCATAAAACGGATTTTAAATAGTGTTTAAATAGTGTTTTCAAAGTCAAAGACACATGATGTCATCCTGCTAATTAAAGCCGTCAGATCAGAGCACACATTACGGAGACAACAGTCAGAATTAATATATCTAGCTAACTGCAACAAACATCTATCCAAAATATTAGATACATTTTTCACAGAAAGAGAAATGAACCCCTGACCCGGCAGCTCTCGGTCTACCGCGCCTCATCGGAACAAATGTTCTTTTAGCGGGCGTTCAAAGCATGTAAAATCAATGTGAACTGACACAAAGGTAAACTCTTGTTACATCTGCATGCATGGAGTCACCCAGTGATTGAACATACTGTGGTTAAGGTCTCGAGTGTTAATCTGTTTACGTGAACATTTAATTTCCTGTGACTGACTCTCCCAGTTTCCATCAATAAACTATTTCTGATTTAACATTGAAAAGTAAAGGGTTTCAGCTGCCAGGGCAGAGCAGTGTGCTATTTCTATCACAAATGTGATAAAATAAGAGCATCTGTACAAAAAAAAAAAAAATGAATGCATTGGCAATAGAAGTTTCTTTCAATCATGTCCTCGATCTTTTCCTAGCCAAGTAGTTTTTGATGCCTAACCAAAACAATAACCATAGCAGTGGCAGATCATTGTTCTGTTGTTTAGGTTGGACATCCAAATGGATCATTAAATCTGCCAGTAATCAAAGTTCTCTAGCACTACGGAACAAGTTACAGAAATCCATGAATCTTAATGAGCTGGTCTCATTGGTCGCTTTGAAGAAGATGTTGATTGACTTGGAGGCAGCCACATCTGGCTGTAGATGTTTGCCTGATGTGGCACAGCAAAGAAATTCAAACAAATGTTATGTTATATATTATTACCATCTATAATGTATTATCTTCTATGAATATAACATCTTCCTAAATTGCATATAATTTGTGGTAGGAGTTTATTTCACATTCTGCCCGTCTTGCTGCTTCAGACAGCCTGAACGTGTCAGAGTCTCTCACACAATGCAATGTGCATTGTACGTGGGGAATTATGAATATGCATGCTCAGAGTGTTAGTGTGTTTAATGTAGATCACACAAATTTGATGGCCAGTGGGGCTGACGGCCCGTAGCCCCATGACAGCGTCATTTCATATCTCAGATATGATTGGCTGTCTGGCGCGGCGTCAACAGTCGGCAAGAAGAGAGAAGAGGGGAGATTGCGTTATTGTCGCTAGCTAACTTGAAAAATTATCAAAGTGGATTTCATACCCGAGCGCAGGTTTGAACCCTTTGGAGGAGAAACTGGAATTAAAACGCCTTGGTGCCCACCAGCCTCGGGATATTGTCATCACTTAAACTGCTGGTAGAAGTAACCACGGTTACAGGACAAATCCGGCGCAAAATGAACCTAGGGGTTAATAACACATGGGTACCGAGTCGACCTTTCTCTGGGATATGTTTTCATGCTAATCGAATGTTTTAGTTTTAGCGCAAACCGCCAGTCAGCTTATAACGCTAGTCGTTGGGGCACGGGTAAAGTAAAGAGAAATCTCTATTTCTACACCACTAACAAGGCTCAAAATAGCATCACACTTCCACGGTAGCATAATGAGGGTCCCTACATGTAAACCGAAGCATTGAGAACTTTTTAAGTGTACAGACAGTTTATTAAAAAGATAGTTTATAAAGACAGTACCGTTCACGCATACAGGCGGGCACCATCTTCGGGCGCCATCTTCACAACCAGTCGAACGACGAACGCCGTACAACGTGAGCTGATCTGTCACTTGAAATCTCCCACGGTCCGTGGTTTCCCAATGGGCCTAAAGGAATTACGTTTGTGAAATGTTATTACATGGAAATGGATGAATTATATTTATTAAAATATATGCACGCCGTTCGTCGTCTGGTCATGGCTGTTTTTCCAAGATGGCGCCTGCCTGTATACGTGAACGGTACTGTCTTTATAAACTATCTTTTTAATAAACTGTCTGTACACTTACAAAGTTCTCAATGCTTCGGTTTACATGTAGGGACCCTCATCATGCTACCGTGGAAGTGTGGTGCTATTTTGAGCCTTGTTAGTGGTGTGGAAATAGAGATTTCTTTTTACTTTAGCCGTGCCCCGATTAGCGTTATAAGCTAATTAGCGGTTTGCGAAAAAACTGGTCACATTCGATTAGCATGAAAACATATCCCAAAGAACGGTCGACTCGATACACATGTGTTATTAACCCCTAGGTTCATTTTGCGCCAGATTTGTCCTTTAATTATGGAGCGGTTAGCTTACAAAATAAGTCAAGTTTGCCCAGAGGAAGAACTGCGGCGTCACCTTTCTCTTTAGTGAGCGCCCAGCCTTGGTGAGTGAAAACCCATTTCATCATCCTGCCTTTGTGGTGCTGGTCCGTATGTTGATCATGTCGTGTTGTGGATCGACTGATAGTAGCTACGTTAGATGGTGACGAGTGTGTAACTGCTCGGTTGTTGTCATAGAATGGATCTGTATGCGTCGCCGCATGACGTTAACTTTTTCTGGCTAAACGCTAACGTTAGGCCTACTACCACGGCCCCTAAAAGCACCGTCATCTGGCGGTGCCTGGAGCCGGGCTTGCAGTCACCTATTGACGGCTGAACAACTGGCGCTGGCGGCCGCATGTGTTCGCGTTACAACGCTGTCTGTTTGTGGATCCATGCAGTTTGTTGACATGTTAACAGAGTGAGATACAGAGTATTCTAGTTTTACTGGCATGTAGCCCATCTTTTGAAATTGTGCCCCACCAATTTGTTTTGATATAAAAACGCCAATGGCTACAGCAGCAAAAATATCAGACACACAGCACACATACAGAATACACAAGAAGTAATAAATAATAAATAGGATACAATACAAGAACAAATACAAAGGAAAGAATGTACAAACGTATATACAAGTTGGGAATACAACTGTACAACCCACTTAAATAGGATATACAAAGATGTAAGTAAAACCTATGTTTGTGCAAGTTGCACTTAGTGCAGCATTGTGATGTATAGGAGTCTTATCTACCACTCAGTGATGAAGTGTGCGGTAAAAACGATAGCCCAGCAGCTGTAAAAAACCATGGCACATTCGAAATGTTAAAGAAATGAGAGAACGTTTACAGGTTGGCGTGTGATCACGTCCTTTCAACTCAGCTAAATGCTGGTTAACTAGAGGTAGAGTATATGTGTTCATTATGAACCTGCCTGAAAAAAACTTTTAACCTTTGCCTTTAATCTGCTGCCTACTGTGCGAAAGCCTTTTGCAGGCAGTGTTTTGATGATTGCACAAAAGTGTCAGTAGCAGCTAATTATGCTTTCTGGGAGAATATGGGATCATGGTGGTGCATAATTACTGTAAACATTCCTGAGCCTAATTACAGTTAACAACCATTGGTACACATCTCGGTTTCAGAGGGCTCGTTAGGGGACATTTCATACATTTTTCGCAAAACACAGATGTATGTATTCTCTTGATCATTTTTGTGCCTGAAAGAGAAAAGAAGGTTCTGGGGAAGTTTTCACTCTGTAGGTGGCTTTCGGGAACAAAAAAGTGCTTGATTTGTGCAACAAAATGTAGATTGGGTTAAGCAGTGATGGCAATTAGGCCTTTAAGGGGAGAGAAAATAATGACATTTTCCAAAAGAAGTTCAAATACGGTCTGACGTCTCAGAAAAGCATGTAAGAACGCCATTTCAGTTTTCACTTGTTATTAATCTTCAACTTTTCATGTGCGAATGCAGCTCCTGGGAACCTGTGGCTCCTGGGACCGTTTTGTTGGACTTTTGTCCGACGTCTGACTTGGTGAAATCTTTGCAGAGAATAAATGTTGCAGAAAACACCCGAGTGTGCAGCCTGAAGCAGGTGGAAATAACTGGCAGCACACCGTCAGCAGTTGGTGAAAATGCTGACCAACACAAAGCACTCCATCAACTTAACATTAAAGAATCAATACTGTGAAAAACAAAACTCAACCGTATGAGGGGCTGGAGGATGAAGAGAGATGCGCGGGCTCTTCTGTTAGAGCTGCTGCTGTGGTAGATTTTAAAATAACACATCATCGGAATTTTGGACCGGGATACATGTTAAACCATGTCGTATTGCAGGGACCCAGGTTCCATTCAGCCCAAGATTATTTGTTCTGGGAGATGGGTCAGTCCTTAGCGGGATGGATAAGAACATAAGAAGCTGGGTCCAGACTAGTTTAATGATAGCCAGACAGAACATTTTAAGAGGACTGAAGAATGAAGGGGTGCCGTCAATCCAGGAGTGGGCTATGGCTAGGGTGGCGCGGTTTAAAAAATGTCACATTAACGGTTGGTCATCTGTAAAAAAAAAAAAACATGATAGCTGCCATAGAAAAACGTCATGGATTATCATAAAGTGGGCATTTCTGTAAAGGGGAGACTTGTGTGTAACCATAGAACCAATTTTCATTCTGATATCTTAAATTGAGACATTTAGGGACCCCTTTGTTTTTCCCTCGCCAGAAATTAGCCTCACTTGGGAGCGTTATTTAGCTTCATATGATTCCAATATCTAGCTTCACTCTAGCTTTAAAGCAGAGCCCGCTACAGCCCCTGAAAGACAGTAAAGTCGGCCCAAAAGATATAGGGAAAACATTAGGGGCTGGTGCCCCAGAAGCCACCTCTCCACTCCGCCCCTGATGGTGTAACATATACTGTAAACCTACAAAAAACTGCATAAGATACTTTCTAACAAATGTTTCCATTGTGTTCCACACTGACAGGGTGGTGTGTATATATATATATATATATATATATATATATATATATATATATATATATATATATATATATATATATATATAAAATTCAGATTGCCAATGCCACCTAGAGCAGAAACCACACTGATTATTGTGTCCTACATGTAAACTCAAATGCATGAGCAGTATGATTATTGTCTGTAAATTGAACGTTGAGTCTCTACTGTCTGTAAAACATGTATCTGAGTATCTGTGTGTCTGTGTCAGAAAAGTCCATCTCTCTCTGCTTCTCTTCCTCTCTGGGACTCGGATTATCTCACCGCTTGACTCTAGCACAACACCTGGTGGCAGGACACCGCCACTACAACAGGACGTTGATTTTTAAGCATGCAAGGTTTGAGTGCACTGAAGCCACTAAAGACACTGAAGACAGAGAGATGGACTTATAAAAAAAAGTCAAGTTATGAAAATACAAGACGCAGCACAAACATTCTTAGTTTAAGCTTTTTCTTTTCATGACTTCTGGGACAAAATGAACAGTCTGTTTGCATTGTTCCCTCCCATCTGTCATAAGTGTTTCTGAGCTGTGCTTGTTGCAAGAGGACGTTGTTTTCATAGACGTAACTTGCGGTGGGGATGCGGGGGGGTTTACAACCCGTTTTTGTCGCATTTTGAATGTTTTTGTCGCTTTAATTTCTGCCCCTTTAATTTTTTGAGTTTCTTGTTGCCCTTTTCAAGGATTTTTTTTGGACTATTTTGTTTGTTGTTCTCACGGTCACCATACCTGCCAACACTCACGTTTTTCACGTTTCTCCCGGGTTTCTCCCGGGTTTCTCCCGTTTTTTAGCTCTATCTCCCAGACCCCTCCCAGTTTGTTATTTCAACCGCGGGAAACTCCTTTATAAATAAATCGGACCAATATGTTTGTCTAAGGTTGACCAGTTGCCAGATCTTGTATGCAACGCATATTCACCCATTCACACAATCCACACACCATATACAATTTTCAACCCGTTTGTCACCTCAACCTGGCAACTTATAACCCTCAACCTGGCAACCTATAACTCTCAACCTGGCAACCTATAACTCTCAACCTGGCAACCTATAACTCTCAACCTGGCAACCTATAACTCTCAACCTGTCAACCTGGCAACCTATAACTCTCAACCTGGCAACCTATAACTCTCAACCTGGCAACCTATAACTCTCAACCTGGCAACCTATAACCCTCAACCTGGCAACCTATAACCCTCAACCTGGCAACCTATAACCCAGTTGCCCAGTTGATCTCTGCGTAAGCTTCGCGGAAAGTTCAGGCCCGAAAGCGAGCCGATAAAAAAGGCAGGTGAAGGCGGTGTTCCTGCAAAGAAATCGAAAATAGAATAGCTGTAAATATCAACAGTGTTGGGCGCAACAATTGCCACGCATCTTACCCTAGTCATATCGACAACCTCCACGCTTTTTGTAAGGTGTGTCGCATTAATTTTAATGTAGCGCAAGGTGGGAAATATGACATTACCCAGCACATTAAAACACAGCGGGTCTTACGGTACACCCCCTCCTCCTCCCCCGCGCCGCCATGCCCCCCGCACAAATCTCCCGGGTTTTGAAAACCAAATGGGATGTGAACAACCTCGGTTCAACCTGAATGTCCGTGAAGAGAGTGAAAAGTAAATGGCGTCATCTGTCAATTCAGCTAAAAACTCTGAGCTGGAACAGCATTTCTCCTGATTCAGCTGTTGTTCCGTCGCCCCCCCCCTTCACTTGTGTCGCGGTGTGCCTAATAAGCACCCATTTGAATCAAATAGGTCAACTCAAGTTGAACGCTCTGCGGGAGAATAATGGTGACATTTGACAGCCGGCAACAAAGGAAACAAAGTGTTCACATCCTGAAAGGACTTCTGGGCTATTTCTTTCAAAAACCAGAGACAATCAGATGACATGATGATGATTGTTCCCCCATGTGGAACATATTCATAGCACAGTGATGGACAGAAGAGGTCTGCTGTGTCGTCGGAGGAGTAGAAGTGATGGGGGATTGTGATGAAATGAAGGAAAGTCAAAGGCAAATTAAGGCAGAAGCCGAGCGTCCCTCATAGTATTTTCATGTGCTTTTACCACTTATGGTATATGCAAATATGCACATGAACCAGCAAAGGTTGATTAAATTAGTGAGACTTAATTATGGCTTAGTTTTTTTTGTGAATAATTTCTCAATCATTTCCTAGATATGTTTCCTATAAGCGCATGCAAAGCAGTCATGCAAAAAGTCAAGAGGCAAGCACACAATTCAACAGATATGGAGACGGAGAGTAAAGCTTCCAATACATCGGCAAATTATTGATAAATGAATGTCAAAAGTGTTTGGATGTTGCTAACTATTTTCACTCAACATGTCTCAGCCTTCGACATATTTCCTGCCATCTTCAAGATGCCAAGGCTTAAAGAGAGGTATGTGTGGGCCGCACATTTCTAGCTGACATTTCTAGCTTTAGTAAAACAAAAAAAGACAAAGATGGCGATCCTTTAGAAACCCATGTGCTGAGCAATATGGTCCTGGAACAAAATCACAACTTCACCAAAAGATAAAGTCAAATATTACTTATATTGCATAGTAAAATCGGCGGTTGTCTGGCAGAATTTTGTCATCATAAATGCCAGCAAAACTGAACACAAAATCAGTAGTGAAAGATACATCCAACACGTTAATACCAACATAATACCTTAAAAATCTAATGAATATTGAAGCAAGACATCAAAAAGTATGAATATGATTGCCTGTTTATACCAGGGGTTGATGCATAGCCTGTGTAAGTGAAGCCAAAACATCTGGATCGCCCCCTTGTGGCTGGCTGCAGTATAGGTCATAAACCCCGCCCCCTTTCCATGTTAGTGGATGGGACTAAAAAAATTACAAATTAAAAATAAAATAAATTTTTCCTAAAGATGGTTTCTGTCATTTTAGGTAGTTCTGATCACACTGATGTTTGTTCCAAGTGTTTATTTATATAACTTTAGTTTTTTATTAGTTATTTGATGCTATAAAATGATGATTGACAGCTGTGATTGACTCGCGATTGGCCAGGCGGGTATATGGGCGGGGCTTCGATACAGCCACTCCACTTCCCGAAAGTTGCCAGAAAGACGCACGATTTCTTTCCAACGAAGAACATATTTCATGCTTCTTTCATGCATCGGTATCTGGCTGACCATGCAAAGTGCAATCAAATCTTTAGTTTCGCAAACTGCACTTCCAGCATCACTTCGTGCTTAATTTCTTTATCCAGAACATTCTTTCGGTCCCCTGTAAGGCATTAAAGGAAATTATATTACATCTGTGGTCAGCCGTCATCTAATCTGACATCGTTTTGTAAAAACCTTCTTGGACTCAAACTGAGCATTTGGTGAACGTCCAAGAGCAGCGCAGGGCTCCGTTAAACAGCTAATGCTTTCCACCCCAGGCCACGTTGGCTTCTTTCTGACCTACACACCACATATGCAAACATATACCCACACACACACACACACACACACACACACACACACACACACACACACACACACACACACACACACACACACAGAAGGTGGCGTGAGCTCAGTGTTTTGCTGTGCTGCAGCTCGTCTGTAGCATCACACTCGGCTGACTCTGAAATCTGATCAGGGCTGCTGGGAGCCCGAATGACTGTGAGAGAGGAGAGGCAGGAATCCATGTGTGTGTGTGTGTGTGTGTGTGTGCGCATCAAAGTGTGTGTGTGTGTGTGTGCATCAGAAAAATATGTGACACAGACAAGGACAGAAAAAAGTGCCGTCGAGCATCCAGGGTTAAGTATAGTATAGCGTTAAGTTAAGTATTTTTTGTTTGCATGCCCATCAACGGACTGTTTGGCCATGCTGTGTGTGTGTGTGTGTGTGTGTATGTGTGTGTGTGTGTGGCTTGTCCTATCTTTGTGAAGACCAACTTTTGAGTTTTAGCCTTTGAGTTATTTTCAAGTGTATTTGTCGTTTCAACCATAAAAGTTAACAGCTGAAAGAATTTCTCTCAGGGTATAAATCCCAGCAAAAACATCAGACAAAAAAACATGGACAAGGACATTTAAAAAAAAAAAAAGCAAAGTTAGAACAAAGTGAGAACGTCTGGACTGGTCGTCATGTCATCAACTGTTTAAAAGAACTCTACTTTCACGTCGTGCCACTCTGCACCACCCAGACAGCAGTATGATTTTTCTTTTTTTTTTTTTTTTTTGTTGTTGTTGTTGTTGTGGCTTTGAGTGCATTTATTAATCACCACAGCCTCTGGTCTATATTCCACATGACCTTTTGCACTGCTGCACATACATGAACCAAAATAGTAGCTGCTCCTGGAGACACAGCCGGCACAGACCCTGCTCCAAAACCTACTGCATTGGTTTTGTCATTGTGCAATTATTATAGGGCCTTCAAACTCAGATATAGGGTTATGTACAGAATGTGTGTGTGTGTGTGTGTGTGTGTGAGACAATCTGAGACACGACTGTGTTTACATTAACGAAGGAACATAAAGCGACTCTGACGATGCAGATATATAACCACCTCATTATTTTGACACACGTGTTATGAGTATGAGTGTGTGTGTGTGTGTGTGTGTGTTCACTGTGGCCTGTAGTAACAGTGATGTCTCAGCACTAACAAGGTGCCTAACAGGAAAGAGAGAGAAAGAGAGACAGAGAGAGAGAGAGAGAGAGAGAGAGAGAGAGACGCAGGTGTGGAGGGCAGAGTAAACTGGATCTCTCTCACTCTCTCGCTCACTCTCTCTCATAAGTTATTAATAACTTAGAGAAACATTGCGTGCAGTCCACCTTCTCCATCTACTCTTCCCCTATCGGTCTCTCAAACAGTGGCGCTTTGTCGCGCGTGTGTGTGTGTGTGTACGTATGTCAACACATTCTCACTCCCATCACGTCGAAAAGCGATGCTTGGTCAGGCGTCCTTGGCGTTTGTTACTGACGCAAAAAAAGCGTCATTTTTTGATGCCCTGGGTCAGGACGTGTAACTGACATGCGGCACAAGAACGGGACACGAACCGCTGTCTCCTGAGTGAATGTCCTGTCTTGTTTGACCCATCCACCCCCCCCAAACCGTTGTCCTTACGCAGATGTTCGGTCTTTCCTACTACTCGCTACCGTTGTTGCTCTCGCGTAAAATACGGACGCTTGGTCCGGTGCCTTTGGCGTTGTTATTGGCGCTAAAAGTCTCCTTTAGCGTCATATCTATACGCGCTTTATCTCCACGCGCTGGGCCGGGACCATTGGCGTCACTTTTGACACAGGTCAAGGAAAAGGTCGTGGGTGGGCTTACGTTTCCATGACACGCGGGACGAGAACGGGAGGGCTGGGTTTAGGAAACGTAACACGCGTGACACGATCCCTGGTCTCCTGGGTGAAAGTCCTGTGTTGTTTGATCCATCCACCCACACCCAGCCCCCAACAAACCTCCCTATGTCGATTTTCATACTACTCGCTACCTTAGTCGCTCTTAGTGCTGCGCCATCTTCAAACCTAGTGTAGCTGCTGCTCTCCCAGGACGCTTTTTGCGTCGCTTCAGACGCTGACAGCCACTGCCCAAGTGTTCGGAGTGAGAACGGGTTGCTACGCCATCTTACAGCGCCGCGTTCGAGCTGCTGCTCCGCCCGGTACGTTCCATACAGACGCTGAAGCGTGATTTTGGCGTCTCTGTCTGACGCTGTGAGCCGCTGACCAAGCGTCAGTATTTGACGAGTCGCGAGTGAGAACGGGTTGTGTATGTGTATGTGTATGTGTATTCATTTGAGAATCTGCCTGGGTTTAAGGTAGCAGTGAAAACATGGCGACACGGTTACACTGACTTGGGCATTTCTTTCAATAACTTTTGATTTGATAGTGATGGAAAAGGGTTGGAAAGGCCGATGGTAAAGTGGGTGGGACTTGTCAAATAAATGTCGCATATAATGGCTCTGACGCCCATGCATTGAAACATTTGAAGTTCAAAAGCACTGTGTGGACCGGCATATAAAAAAGCATGGAAAGATAGACTGGGTAACCCCAGCCCGATCTGCCGGTGATTTGATTTCTCCCTGCAGCTCAGGCTGGAAACCTGTACGTTTATCTATCCTGCTTCCGTTACAAATCTGCGGGAACCAATCACAAACTGGCTTATCCACCTGGGGGCGCTATTGGCGGGTTTAACACGATGACGATAGAGAAGCGACCAAGCAGCTTTTTGTTTACATTCAACATGGCGGCCACCGAAGTGCAGCAACCCGTTGATGCCGCTGTCGCTGCTACGTCACCCCGGATCCTTGGTTCTGATTGGTTGAAGGACTATCCGATTGCGTACAGAGGCATGTGAACTATGCCCGTTGATCACGCCTCTTTGTGCGGTAGAAAATCCAGAGCAGACTCCCCAGACTAATGTTCAATCTTAAAAGATTAAGCTTGGTCTGGTGATAGCCAGACTACGATGTATAAGAAACCAAAAATTTGATGAAATCTCAAGAGAATATGAGCAGAGAGTCGTATAAAAAAAGAATTTGAGCAGTTTTAAATGTTTGCCAGATGCCCTTTTTTTTTCTCCGTCTGACCTCACACCTTGTTTTTTGTCGTTACAAAAAGCTCTCTTTCAGCCCGGCCCGCTGCGGTTTAGTCACCCTGTGGCGCGCGCAGCTTATCGTCCATCATATCTGTGTCACGTCTTCCCACACTGTCGCATCTCTGCCTTATCCGACCCGCCACAGCTCCTAAGCTGCTTCGCCGGCTAAATCTCTCCCTCCTAAACCCCTCCCCTGCTCTTCACTGTTGTCTCTTTCGCATCTCTTCTTCTTATCTCTTCCTCTCCACCTTCTGCTTCCTCTGTGATCTCTCTCTCCTATATTCCGACCCCTCCACCACCCCACCCAACCGTCCCTGTGTGACCACCCATTGCTTCTCTTCTATCCCGCTCTCCACGTGATAAGGAGCCCAGGTGGCGTGATGGATTTCAGCCGGGGCCAGGAACAGTTTGCTCCCGGGCTGCGGCGGTTCCTGGATTGTGCTGGATAAGCAGGTCAGATGGAGTTGGCGCGTGCGGAGAAAGAAAACAGCTGACGAGAGATAAATGCAGCTCCATTTTGTTACGGACGGGTGGGACGGAGGAGAATAAACCATTTCCATGTGAAAAAAAGCTCTGTGGAAGAAAGAGGAACGTTTTGGGGGTGGGGGGAGATCTAAATCGGAAGTCACTTTACTCCCGACAAGTATGATGAATGTGCGGGAATATGCCTCGGAGGCACTGGTGCAGAGAGGTTGGCACCTCGCAGAGTTTCCCTGCACATGCTCGTGAAGGGGGAAAAAATGTGATCCGTAAAGAGCAACAGAGGGGCTTAAAGGTTTACAGCGGGGTTAGGGAGCGTGAAGAGGCGCCTGAAATCGAGAAAATGTCAGGTGAAACTGTTGGAGAGACACAGAGGAGAGAAATTACAGGTTAAAGTGGAAAAGACCTTCGTCTGTAGTTTTTTTCCCTGTTTTTGAAGCTATTTCTGACATTTTTGTCACTCTTTTCAATGTTCTTTTATCATTTTTTTTCTCCAAATGCTATAACATTGAATCCATCACCCAAATTCAATGGAAGTACTGAGCTGATCTTTCATTTTACTTGGTAATGGTAATGGAGTAATGGTTGTATGGAACCATCCACGTTATTTTTCGACAATTTGGTTGAAAGAAACCCAAATTTCTGATATAGAAACGTTTTGAATAATGGGTCAAATTTGACCCGAGGACAACAGGAGGGTTAAGTGGATTTATGTGTTTTCCTCAAATTTTATTTGGAGAAATTGGTCTACATGGTGACAGTACACACTAGAAATATAAGAAATATCTGCTCGTTGACATTGAACGTGATTCACAGTTGTATTTCTGGGGCGGCTGTGGCTTGGTGGTTCGATCCCTGGCCCTGCAGTCCCATGTCGAAGTGTCCTTGGGCAAAACACTGAACCCCGAGTTGCCCCAGATTCTGCGCCATCGGAGTGTAAATGTGTGTGAGTATTTATCTGATGAGCAGCTGGCACCTTTTACAGCAGCCTCGGCCATTATGTGTTAATGTGTGTGAATGGTGAATGGTTCCTGTACTAATTTAAAGCGCTTTGAGTAGTCGTTAAGACTATAAAAGCGCTATATAAATACAGTACATTTACATTTACATTTCTGTTTATTTACATTTTGAATTGCATCATGGGACACGTATCTGTGCTCCGACAACTAACGTAGTGAGCTGGTCACAACACCGGCACTTGGATTAGCGAGAATCAAAAGGGCTCAAAACTGTGTTGAAACGTTGGAAAAAGCATCAAAGTGTCAGAGTGTAAAAAAAAGCATCAACGGTGTAAAAAAAAAAATGCGTTGAAAAAAGCATTGAAACGTACGTCAAAAGCGTCAAAAAAAAGCTTAAAATAAAAAAAAAGAGCAGACTTAGTATAGTATATTAACTGAGCTGCTTTGTATGAGAGAATTTTAAAGTCCCATCAAAATCTGTGTTGCCTGTTCACAAACTTTTTTTTGTCCTTTTTCAAGAATATTTACCTCCACCATCAATTCCAAGTATTCCTTTTGGCTTGAAATTTTACATTTGCATTCACATGAACTGGGGTAGACGCTCCATATTCATGCTCCATCTTGAAATACGTTAGCCGTTAAGGGACATACAGGACATACTGCTCTCCTTTCGCGGTTTCGCTGTCACATGATCAACTCACAGGTGCTGCTAATGCTGCTAATGCTGCTGATGGGTATCATAGCTTCCCGGCACCGGCAAGTTTGAAGAAGGAAACATGGAGAACCACACGTATTGAAAATCCAAATTTCAGAAACAGGAGTCTTCTTCCTCGCCCAGAAAAATAAATTATAAAAAATTATATTGAAAAGAGCAAGAGACCGGCTTTTTGAAGCGTGAAGGCTACCGTAGCTGTAATACCTACTTTGAACTGCGTGGTGCGAGAGAGTTGATTGCGATATATGATCTCAACGCTAGATGGGAAAAATTCCCACACATTGGACCTTTAAATAACAGAACATTTTCTGTATTTTTTAACTGCAGCTACACAAAACATTTCCGCTAATTTTCACATTGAAATTAGACATATATTTTCTTTTAAAATTGAAAACCAAAATAACAAGGCGAGTGTTAACTAAATGCATAACCCTTAACCCTAGCCCTGGGGATATATTTGTTTTACAAAGTGCCAGCTGGCATCATACTGGAAACCCAGTGGAGGAAACCACCCCCCCCACACACACACACACACACACAAACATCGGCCTGCTGGCCGTGGATCACAAAACCCACGCACTGAAACCTCCCCTCTCCTTTGCCGTTTCTCCTCTCCGTTTCTGTTTCCATCCCAATCACACAGACAAAAAACAACTGCAGGCAGTGAACGGTCCGCTCGCGTTCAAAATGACGCATTTCACTGTCGGTTGTAAGGACTCCAAACGAATTCCAGACACTTTGAATCGTTGCCAAAGTGCAATGATGCTGCTAAGTCAATGGAGGCCATTGGCGCCATTGATAAACACGCTAAAAAGCGAGTACGCGTCTTGATAACACGCCAAAATGGCATACGAATACATACACCACTTATTGAGATCAGTCTGGTAATCTTGGATAAAGTTTTAGCTATACATTGGAAACCCTCACAATTACAAAAACACAATAGGTTATCACCTCAGCCTGCTACGAGCAGCTTACGGTCGCTAATGTTAGCAAACTTTAGATATTGCTGTGCTTTAGGTTTCTTTAATTGAACAAGGTAAGGATTGATAAGAGATATTTGGAGAGCATCCATGACTGTTTAGCAAAAGCCCTGTTTGGAGTGGAGCCTGTGGCAAACAAGGTAGTATCGTCATCAGTGTAAAAAGAAATGTTAAATTGTGGCCGGGTTGGCTCAGTGGGTAGAGCAGGCGCACATATACTTGGAGGTTTATGCCTCGACACAGAGGCCCAGGGTTCGAATCCGACCTATGACGATTTCCTGCATGTCTTCCCCCTCTCTCTCCCATTTCTCACCTAGCTGTCCTATCGAATAAAGGCAGAAAAGCCACAACAAATTATCTTAAAAAAAAAAATTGATGTTTTGATAAAAACAATGCTGCCCATTTATTAAGAAAATAAAACTTAAGACTGTTAATACATGTAACAGCTCATTTGTATAAATCATTAATCTTTCCCAGAGTTGTGCCTCTGTGTATTTTGGATAGCAGCCCTTGTTTTTCAAAAGCAATAGCTCAAGATAAGGGCTGTATTTTCTCAGGCCTTTATTATCAATCTCTATGTTGAGTTTTTAGTTCAGAGAGAGCGGCTGAATGGAATAACCCTCCTCTGCAGAAAAATGCTCTCCCTGATTTATTCAAGGCTGGGAGGCATGCTCTTTCAGAGCTGCAGAGCTCTTCATTTTTTCTGACGCACAAGCTCCTGCAGCGTACTTTGACTCAGGTTACGAACAATAAACATCAAATTTCTTAGAGCAATTATTGAAGGGGGCACAAATAATACATACAAATACATACTTGTATATAATATGTGTAGTTGTGGAACTCCAGTAAGTAGGCTGGCAGAGCTATTTTAGCCACTGTGAGGCAAGGGAGGGGAGATTAAACATGTTTCTAAACTTAAAGTGATGGTTCGGAGTAATTTCACCCTAGGGTCCTTTGCACCATGACCTCGAGCCAAACACCCCCCCAGAAGCTTTTTTCACCTGGGTCTGACATTGGGAGAGTTAGCGTAGCGTAGCGTAGCGAAGCGTAGCGTTAGCCGCTGAATAGCTTAGCGCAGGGGCTAATGGACCCACGTTTGTATCTCATAAATGACCCCACTAATAATGCCTGAAATGATACTAAAGGTCTACACTAGTATATATAGGTTATGCACTCATAAAACGATGGATTGTAAAGTTTGTAAGTACACCAGAAGTTTATGAACACTTGCCTGCTCTCTTCTGCTCTCTGCTGCTGCTGTTACTACCGGGCAGTAAGAGTGCTTAGGGCCGTCTACAAATTACAACACCGAAAAGAGATGCAACAAAAATATTTATTAATTTAATGATAAAATAAGGTAATGTCTCCAAACTTACCTCAATTATAACTTGTCTCCTGCTAGTTATTCTACAGTTCTTACTTAAAAAAATAAGTGAAATTAAAAAATATTTTTGTTGCATCTCTTTTCGGTGTTGTAATTTGTAGACGGTCCTAAGCACTCGTCTTACAGCAGCAACAACAACAGCAGAGAGCAGAAGCCAGCAGGCAAGTGTTATTTACATACACTTCTGGTGTACTTACAAACTTTACAATCCATCATTTTATGAGTGCATAACCTATTTGTACTATTGTAGACGTTTGGTATCATTTCGGGCATTATTAGTGGGGTAATGTTAAGAGACACTTCGGATCCATTAGCCCCGCGCTAAGCTATTCAGCTGATAATGCTACTTTACGCTAACTCTCCCAATGTTAGACCCAGGTGAAAAAAGCTTCTGGGGGGGTGTTTGGCTCGAGGTCATGGTGCAAAGGACCCTAGGGTGAAATTAATCCGACCCATCACTTTAAAATGTAAATTGTATCGTATATATTATATACAATACACACCGTGTTTTTTTTTTAAAGATTATTTTTTGGGCTTTTTCCGCCTTTATTCGATAGGACAGCTAGGTGAGAAAGGGGGGGGAAGACATGCAGGAAATTGTCACAGGTCGGATTCAAACCCTGGACCTCTGCGTCAAGGCATAAACCTCTCAGTATTATGTGCGCCTGCTCTACCCACTGATAGTATTTTTAGGTGTACTAAAACCCTCCTCCAAAGCGGGCTGAAGGAGGGCCTGGCTACTCCATAGCATTTGGGGCTGGGAGGAAAACATTCTCTGGTTTAATGGCCAATCACAACCCTGTATCTTATATCTTATTTGTACACAGATCTCTAAAAAAAAAAAAAGGTACTTCCTTTATTCTATAATGAACACTATTTTTTTTTTTTTTTTACTGTTACCAACTTTATAATCATGCTACTCGAAATAACTACAAACTCAGATCTCCCATCTGTCGAACATCTCAACTTCAGATTGGTTTAATTTACAGAGGTTCAGTGATATGGAATGCTTTGCTATGCTAAGCTAACACTTGTACAATTCAGGAAAGCTGTTAAAGGTTTGTTTTAGTCTGTGCAAAGTTATGCCTATGGGATGTCTTGCAAACAACCCAAAACCAACTCCTAATATAAGTTCAGTTTTTGTATTTATTCTGTGGATTTGATATTGTGTGTTATTTTAGTTTTAGATTTTAGTTTTCCTCTTTCTTTTCTCTCTCCACCCCCTCAGTATTTCAGTTTCTTTCTATTTTAATTGTAGTATGCATTGGAGAGTGCCCAGATTAAGCCCCTCTAAAGGTCCAGACACACCAAGCCGATCAGTGACTCGAGTCTGTTCGGTGTGTTCCGTG
The DNA here is from genome assembly GCF_010015445.1 of Perca fluviatilis. NCBI lineage: Eukaryota > Metazoa > Chordata > Actinopteri > Perciformes > Percidae > Perca > Perca fluviatilis. The sequence goes on along the minus strand of NC_053127.1, from coordinate 7,170,363 downwards.
CCGTCGTCTGTCCGAAGTGCCGTCGGCCTTCATTTTGGCCGATTTGACATGTATAATCGGTGGGGCGGGCACTGCCGGCAGTCGGACTCAAATGACCCATCTGATTGGTGGAGAGCTAACACAGAAACGGGGAGCAGGATGAGCGTGACAAGAGTCTCTCAAAATCGGACGAAAATCTTTTAAACTGACCTTTGTTGATCTGAAATGAAGACAGATTCAGCAACTGCACGGTCTATTTCTCGCTTAAAATGTTTTCAGAAACATGTTTCAGTGAACTATTTTAGTACAATATGAGATCGTATTCTGAACGAGCCGCCATGACAGTCTGGCTTTGATTTTCCGGAGAAACCAGACCCCACGTGACACGTTTCGTCCAATCAGCTGCTTGTTTTCATTTTTGGGCGACAATACAGATTAGCGCCGCCTGCTGCTATGGAGACGTATTACGTCTCATCTCTTCGGTGTGTTCTGAAGCACTTCTTTTGGGAGACTGATCAGTCCGACTGGCTTTTCTGACGAGGGTCGGCCGTCTGGTCGGTGTGTCTCGACCTTAAAAGGGTTCTTTGCATCTCTCCATCACACCTTTTATTGATCGATTCTGCGCAGGCCTGGCTCGCCTCAAACGAGCCTATTAGCTGCTTTTATATCATGCAGTCCAACGTTTCAATTTTTGTTAAACCCCTTTCGCATTAATCTGCAGGGTTCAATGTGTGAATTTATATCGTCTGTATTCAACAACAGTATTGCAATATTTCAAAGTGAGAAAAGCTACCACCACTTTCTAACAACAAACACAATCTCCAAAGTAATGAAATCCTCATACATGTGTTTAACTTTACAAACCAGCGTGACTACAAATCTGATCCTCAGACAGTGATCTCCCACCGAGCACCCACTCAGACACGACAGATTGTTTTTCAGCCTCCAGCCTCGTCTCGGCTGTACCCTGCTCATCTGGTCCATCCCCGCAGCGACGAATGAGGTTTCAAGGGGGCCGCATCACAATGCAATGAGAACCAGGACGCCGACCGGCTTCTGTGAACCTGAACTCACCTCGATGATACCCATATGCTTCGCTTAAAGGAAAACACCACGCAGTATAAGAATTTCCTTTATTGTTTGTTTTTTTCAGATTCAGAGATTCCACAGGAATGCTGGGCATCAGGGACCTCGGGCTCACTTGGAAATGGGTCTGGGGGTCGCATCACATTAAAGCTTAGATTGCGGCCATAAAAAAATCAAGCCCGACCCTACCCGAGCCCGTGCACGTTGTCTCCGAGCCTGATTTAAACCTGAAAATGAACATAATATGAGCACTTTCAATTAAAAGTCGTCGATATAGACAACACCACACATAACATTTGGTTGATGCCTTTACCCACACAAAGCCGTGCAGAATATACAACCATCTGAAAGCAACTTTCACAGAGCTGACTGTTTAGGTAGCCAAAGAGTTATGCTTTTAGCATGCTGTGAAGAGCCATTTGCTGAATGGCTTTAAAGCAGCGTTGTTGTTTTTTTTTTTTTTATGCATTTTTATTAAATAGTGCAGATAGACAGGAAGGGGGGGAGAAAAACTGGGATGACACGCAGCAAATGGCCACGAGTCAAATTCATCCCGGGGCGCTGCCATGGAATTAGCCTACATGGGGCGCACGCTTTACCGGGTGAGCCAGAGGTTGCCCCCAGGGCATTTAGATTTAAATTAGAACTGAGTTGACCCCGGCTGAGTCAGCGCCACCGCTGCAGTCCGTGCCACCTAAGGGTTATACAAACACCAGAAGAATGTGAGTCATTTGGAGTGCCTACATAACAATGGTTGTTATATAAGAGATAATAAGATGACGCAAGGTGTCCTGACATACAAAAATAAATGACTAGACAATGTGTAATTTTACACGTCAGGACACTTTAGTGTAGTATAATGCTTACCGATGTTTACATTACAAGTTTGTACAGCCAAACATCACAGCCATGCCATAGTTGCATATGCCATTTCAAAACCACAGGCATTAATCTGCTCTTATAACAGCCTCTGCTCTTCTTAGTCTTTCCACAAAGATTTTTCGTAACTGGCTGCAGGTGTTTGCTTCCATTAAAGCACCTATACATTGCGAGAGTTGACAATCAGGGACTCTTTTAGACCTTTTTCTTGCCGGTAGCTTTAAGGAAGCGCTAACGTTAGACAAAGTATTTGAACTCAATTGAAGAAAATGCAAAAGTCACACGATTATTACGTTTAGATATTACATATGACTACATTCAGGGATGTAAAAGTGTCAGCAGTCAACAATCGATTCAGATTTTGGAGTTGTTTGAATGCAACACAACTACACTACCAAGTTTACTTTGAGAGGGATTAATGAATGAACAAATTAAATGAACAGGCAAATTAATGTTCAAGCGATTGCTTACCAAGAAAGCATCATTAGCGAAATTAATGCAAAACAGTGGCTTCCTGGAAGGTAGAAATAAGTCATCAAATCTTATATTTAAAACACAATGCTCAGGAATGTTAAGTAGGCCATACATTTAAGTTAAAACATGCTAAATCACAGCCATTTAGATTCATATTAACATTTGTGTTGTCCTCCCGGCTAAACAAATGTTAACACTTTATTCAGAATTTTTTTAGCATTTTTTCCCAGGCTTCCGGCACTTTTGTAGACAATTTTGTCGCATTTCGACTTTATATAGTAATAATAATAATAAAAAAAGTTTTTCTGATGTTTTTCTTGTTCTTTTGCCATTTTGTCGCTTTTTTGTATTTGATGCTTTCTTGATATTTATGTAGCTTTGATTCCACTTTTCCGATATTTTTGTCACTTTGACGTTGTCTCTCCTTTTTCCCTTACTACCACCAGTATATACACACCACTAACATCAAATTATAAGGACTAGTTTTACACTTATTCTTGGAATTCATGGTCAATAAACTTAATTTATATGAAATCATTAAACATTTTTTGCGTTTAAAAAGTAGAAATGTGCTATAATATTAAATAAAACACCCACAATTCAATACAAGTAGTGAACTGATCTGTAATTTGACTTGTGAAGAGTGTTGTATGGAACCATCCATGCTATTTCTGGGCAATTTGGTTGAAAGAAACTCACATTTCTGATATAGAAACTTTAAAAACAGGTCAAATTTGACCCGAGGACAACAGGAGGGTTAAAAACATACTGTATAGCAGTCAAAAAGTACTTCTGCCGATTCACTGGGACTTCTCTTACTGACTGACTGAAGCTCATCATCAGGACAAATGACTGACCAAATCATTTACATAGTAAAGTCCTCCAACAGCCCGCCTGGCACCGGTGGTGGGTAGGCCGCTGCTGGTTCTGGTTCGGCTGGCAGAGTACTCGCCTGGAGCCGCGACAGCTCACAGAGAGCTTTCCGGAAAACAAGAACAGAGCAGCTGCTTCAAACAGGAACATCTCCTTCTAATCAATCAGGGCGAGGAAAGAAGCAATCTCTCACAATCGGATTGCCAGGCTGGGGATCTTTGAGCTCTGACCTCACACGAGGGAACGAAGCTATGTTGCGACGCTCGAATCTGCATATTGTTTGATGTATTGACATGAACGCACACACACACACACACACACACACACACACACACACACACACACACACACACACACACACACACACACACACAGAGGTAGGACTGTTTAGAGTTTGATGGACACAGCAACACATTCTCACTCCCATCGCGTCAAAAAGCGACGCTCGGTCAGGTGCCTTTGGCGTTTGTTATTGACGCAAAAAGTCTCCTTTGGTGTCATATTTAGAGACGCACTTGGTCGAGACGATTGGCGTCACTTTTTGACGCTCTGGGTCGGGACGTAGGTTTAACTGACACGCGGCACGAGAGCGGGTCAGTTAGGTTTAGGGAAAGATGGTGGGTGGAGTTACAAAGTGTACGTTTCAGGGACACGCGGGACAAGAACGGGACATGATCCCCGGTCTCCTGGGTGAAAGTCCTGTGTTGTTTGACCCATCCACCACCCCAACCTACCTCCTTACGCATACTACTCGCTACCGTTGTCTCTTCATACTACGTCTTCTTACAGCGCCGTGGTCGTGCTGCTGCTCTGCCCGGTGCGTCCCATAAAGATGCTAAAGGGTGATTGTTGCGTCAGTATCTGACGCTGAGAGCCACTGACTAAGCGTCAGTATTTGACGAGTTGGCAGTGAGAACGGGTTGGAGACAGTGAAATAGAGAGATACTCTGCACACGTAATCACACGTGTATGGGAGCGCTTGTTGATGGGCTCCCGGCCAATGGGCGATGGAGCAGCTGGGTGGAGTTTGTGCAATTCTTAAAAAAAAAAAAAAAATGCCAGTTCTGAATCAGAGGCAGCAATGCCAGCCAACTATGAAAAACAGACATCCAGAATCTGTTAACTGCATTTGGAACAAAACCAAAAACAAGAGCACATACTCTTCCTTTACCCCTTATGTGTTTTTACTGCCAAAAGGTGCACATACGTAAGATGTTTCTTTAACACGGTCTAAAAATGATGCTATTTTCTGTTATATGTATTTTATTATAGTTGCATTTATAATGGGAAGCATTTACACACACAAACACACAGTGTTGTGCCTGAACGTGTTCATTGAACGATAGTTCATGAACTAGTTCATATTTTGGGCGAACGTGAACTGAACGTACCGTATTACTGCCTGATGAACGTTGCTGGGAACTCGTTCATCCTGGTGTCTGTGAACGGCACGCTCTCTCGGTTTAACTTCGTCCAATGGGGTGCCGGATTTCTATAGAGCCTCCCAGGCCAAAACCTGGCTAAAACACACCGTAAACAGGCCTTAATATGTAGCGGAAAAAACACCCAATCTGGCAACATGCCGCATGCGTCATCAAATCAGAAAGCAGCGTGGAGGCGTCGTATGATCATTTAAACCAGTTTTATGACGAGGTCGCTGAGGATGGAAAAAATCTGACATTTCTGGGCAACTTCCCGCCCGGTTCAAACCGCACTTCGTGCATCCACAAACCTGACACGCTAACTGATCGGATATGGTAGGATAGTTTCAGTGTTAAAACATAAATAATATGATCGCAGCACTATGGAAAAGAACTATGTTTTTTGTAACTGTGAACTTAGTTCAAAATTTTGAAGTATGAACTATGAACTAGTTCATGTAGAAAGTGAACTTTCCCAACACTGCAAACACAACAGTGAGTTATGTGAACATGCTCAAAATATTCTGTTTCTGTGGTTTAATTTAATTAAAGGTCCCATGACATGCTGCTTTTTGGATGCTTTTATATAAGCCTTAGTGGTCCCCTAATACTGTATCTGAAGTCTCTTTTATATAGGCCTTAGTGGTCCCCTAATACTGTATCTGAAGTCTCTTTTATATAGACCTTAGTGGTCCCCTAATACTGTATCTGAAGTCTCTTTTATATAGACCTTAGTGGTCCCCTAATACTAAATCTGAAGTCTCTTTTATATAGACCTTAGTGGTCCCCTAATACTGTATCTGAAGTCTCTTTTATATAGACCTTAGTGGTCCCCTAATACTGTATCTGAAGTCTCTTTCCTGAAATTCAGCCTTGGTGCAGAATTACAGCCACTAGAGCCAGTCCCATAATGAGCTTTCCTTAGGAGGTGCCATTTCTGTCTGTAGCTTTAAAGCCCATGTTGCAAGTTTAATTTTCCAACGAATTTGTGGTAATTGCTTGTTGGTAATAAACATTTAAACTGGTATTCATGTATTTGATGTTGTTAGGTATCACAAAACAGAATATAACACGAAAAAGTAGGTACTATTTTACAGCGGTTTGTCTTTCCCCTACAATGCATTGCATGACGTCACGTTGGGGAGGCGGCGAAAAGCCCCGTCTCGGTTCACTGTCCCGTCACGGTTTCTGCCACTGATCTGGCAAAATATGGCTTTGGTCCGACCGAGTCAATGTGTCTTTATTATGTGAATAATAATATTGGGGAAGTGAAAGGCAGCATGGGAGGGATGCTATTCGGCTTTTCACAAGTTTAAACAGCTAGCTAATGATACGCCCGACGTTTGCCGCGTTAAGCGCCAGCAGCGTTAGCTTAGACTGCTAGTTAAATACCCGGTATTACAACTGCCTTCGGGCTGCGTCCCGTTGTCAACACAAGACATGTGGCGTTAGTGCCCTCTTGTATCATACTTTTATTGAATGAAATATTAAGCTTCGCTCCTACGAAATAGGTGTTTTTTTTGTAACATTACACACAAAGCTAACTGGCTATAGTTAGCCTGTACGTATGCTAGCGGGATTAGCTAACGTTGCGTAGCCAGCCAGCAACTTCGGCAATCGGCAGTAACGTTAGTTTCAGCGAGCTAACCGCAACAGTATGTTGCCCACAATCAACCTCTGCTGTTAAAAGCAGTCAATCTGCAGCGATGTTTGAAATGGAGACACATGGATGTGTTAGCTTTCGAGGTTAGCTCGCCGAAGCTGCTTGCTGGCTATGCAACGTTAGCTAATGTCCGCTAGCATACGTACAGGCTAACTATAGCCAATTAGCTTTGTGTGTAACTAACTAACAAAAACCATCTCGTAGGAGCGAAGTTTAACGTTTCATTCAATAAAGTTATGGTACAAAAGGAGCACTAACGCCACAAGTCTTATGTTGACAACGTGGACGCAGATATAGGAAACTCCGAAGGCAGTTGTAATATTTACCTAGCCGGCTAGGCTAATGCTGTTGCGCTAACGTTAGCGAAGCGTCGGCGTAGCGTTAGCTAGCTGTCTAAACTTGTGAAAAGCTGAACAGCATCCCCGTCCAAGTAATAAATAAACACCAGGCAAATATGTTGTTACTGGAGCTAGTAGGCTACCATCAAAACGTGAGATATCTAATCATGATATCAATCATATCTATGTGTTTACAACCATCGGGGGATTTCACAGGTGGGACTGGCAAGTTAGCACATAGCTAGCATGATGCCTTGTATTTTCTAGATCTAGATAAGTTTACCGGTACTTATATGAACTAACGACATGATCACTGTCACTAGATATAAATAAAACATTGACTTTCACTTGGTGCTATTCACGGACAGTAAAAAACCCTCTTCCTCATCCCAGTCAGTCACCATAGTTCTAGTACTAGGCTGATACACGTCTCCCCAACGTGACGTCATCACCGAATTGCGGAAAAAAAACAGTAATACCAAAAACGACAAAAACCTGACAAAAACTGGCCTTTAACACTATTTGGAGACATTTTTAACAATGATATACATATATTGAGTGCTATATGTACCTATTAATCAACAGTGGTGGTTAACTTGCAACATGGGCTTTAAATGCTATTGAGGAGGAGACAGGGGGGGGTAAGGTGGAGGGTGGGGGTGTGGCCTTGACCAACTGCCACTTTGCTCGTTTGAAAGCAATGATGTCTCTCTCTCTCTCATGGGCAGAGAAAGGGGAGGTAACCTTGCTCCTTATGACCTCATAAGGAGAAGATTCCAGATCGGTCCATCTGAGCTTTCATTTTCTCAAAGACAGAGCAGGATACCCAGGGCTTGGTTTACACCTATCGCATATTAATGTTAGAAAACCTCATAAAGTGAAATTGTCATGCCATGGGACCTTTAACAGTTTTCTTTGAGAAGTATTCAAAATTCTTAAAAGGTGACTGCATTTTGGGTCGATGTGTGGAAGTGTCTGGGTTCAAAAAACAAGAATAATAAAAAAATAAAAACAATAAAAAAAATAAAGGTTACCTTACCATAAAAGTTGTTACCAGTTAAAGAGCAGCTTTATCTGAGACAGACATATTCTGCTAACTGGCTTATTGATTAAATTCCCTCAGTGGATATTAAACATTGATGTTAACAGGCTCAATTAGACCTGCAACAGACATTAATCCCACTGCATACCTCCACACCCGCACCTTCATCATTTCAGGAGACAAATCTCAAGAACAAAACGTTCACTCCTAAATTTCTCAACTCACCAAACTCCGCACTTCTACCCGAATTTCGTCTCCGCTTGGGAAAATTTAAGTAATGAAGCACCACAACAATAGCTCAACTTCATTCTGCTCCTCTGATCCCTGGAGTCTCACATTTAGCCAACTAACTGCAAATGGAAAACGAGCTAACTGCAAATTGAATGTCGCCTAACAGAGGGGTCGGGTGTGAGAGACGGTAAGAGTAGCAGGTGGAATTCCTTCCCAAAAAATGCTAGGGCAGCATATTTTTTAGAGTTCATGTTTTAAGGATAATCTTCAGGAGGTAAGTGTGTGTGTGTGTGTGTGTGTGTCCTTCAGATTTTCAATACGAAAAGTTAGTGTGTGCGTATATGTGTGTGTGTGTGTGTTGAGTGTGTGTGTGTGCATATGTGTGTGTGTTCGTGTGTGCGTATGTGTGTGTGTACCCTTCAGGTTTTCAATAAGACAAGTTAATGTGTGTGTGTGTGTGTGCATGCGTGCACGCGCGTGTGTCTGTGTGTGTGCGTTTGTGTGTGTGTGTGTGTGCGTGCGTGCATATGTGTGTTCGTGTGTGCATGTGTGTGTGTCCTTCAGGTTTTCAATAAGAAAAGTTAATATCTGTGTGTGTGTGTGTGCGTGCGCTTTTATGCGCTTGTGTGTGTGTGTGTGCGTTTGTGTGTGCATATGTGTGTGTACAGGTTTTCAATAAAACATTTTCAATAAAACAAGTCACAGATACTGGTTTTTCTTTTTTCTCGTGGCTCAGACGGTTCAGCAGAGGTGAGTCTCAACAGAGCAGACACTGTGTGTGTGTGTGTGTGTGTGTGTGTGTGTGTGTGTGTGTGTGTGTGTGTGTGTGTGTGTGTGTGTGTGTGGCTGTGTGTTTTGTGTTCCCATCCCCTGGCTGGCAGATATGGAGCCACTTGGCTGGGTTCTCTCTCTCTCTCTTTTCTCTCCACACATCTCAATCCCTGCAGGCCTGTTGTTGCTAACCACAACCCCCCACACACACACTCCAAAACAAACCCATAAAATCAGATCATTAGCGAACACACAATCCCAAACACGTGCACTGCTCAGCCGAACATCTTGTTTTGTTTTTAATAAAGCTGTCCTGAAGTGAGCCGTGCTGGTTTTCACACGCTCTGCTCTCAGCCGATTGAGGGAAGGTAGCAAATTACAGATCGCACCCAAAATGAGGCACAATACAGGGGAGAAATTCTCCAATGCTGCACTCTCTGTGCCTCAAGCCACTTAAGACTCCAAAATGTGATTACACACCGATACCTATTGTTCTATTTTCAGAGCACATGTTCCTGTCCTATAATAGATTCACATTACTAATCGGGACAATAATAATTAGTTACAACCTTACTTGGGATCTAGTGGGGAGACTGAACTAGATATTAGCCACAAATGTATCTGTGTTTCACTAATATTCACATTGTGTACCTTTGACAGTACACAGTGAAGACGGACAGTAAATACAACATTTAAAAGAGTATAAAAAAGACTGGTGTCGTTGCACTTGCAATTGCAATGATGAAAATGAAGATGCAGGGCTGTATTTCTATTTCAGAAAGGGGTCGACTCTTGCTGTAATTCAACAGCTTCTTTTATCTGCAGTTTGAAGAGTGTTACAACACTAAATGAGCTACAAAATAATTTGACCACAAAATGTTTGCTGTGTTTATCTGAGGATGAGTTATGCGTTGGCCTTCTATCAGCCACAGCGGCAACCCATTCTCATTCACAGGCTCGTGCGACATCGTACGAAACCCAACGCACACCGATACGTATGATATCTTACCAAGTTTTGCGACCGCCGGCTGGTCACGTGACGCCGGCTACAGAGCCCCGTGAGCTGTCACTCGTATCGCCGGCAGTTGGTAGTTGAGTTTACCTGATTAAAAAGGTGACTGTGAGCCAGGTACAGAGCACCGCAAGCGGCCGGTCGTTTTCGGTTAAGTTTTGCTTCCGAATTACAGTGCATTATTTTACGTAGCTTTAAGTACAAACGGTTCATGAGAACAGCCTGACAGCCGAGACAACGGGTGAGGTAAAGGCGAGGAAAAGGAAGGCGATAGCGATGATGAAGAGAAGATGACAGGGGGGAAAACTAAGAGGTAATTAACAAGAGGAAAACCAGAGGGGGGGAAAGGAGGCCAAACAGGTGGAGCAGCAAGGGGGAGAAAACTATCAGGAGGAGCAGAGGAAGAAAAAAAAAGCTGGGTTGAGAGATGAGCAAGTGACAAAAACAAAGGTGGGCGATGGAAGAGAGTATTACGCCGGGGACCCCTGCAGCATCACTGGGCATCTGTCTGTCTCCCCCCTTCCCCTTCGTTTTTGTCTGAACCTCCTCCCCTCCCGCCGAGGGGAACAACGTCTGCATCTCCGCTTTATCAGCAACGACCACATTCACGCTGCATGGAGATGAATCGGCCGAAGGGGGGTGGGGGGGTGTTTCACAGCCACGCAGCCAACGACGCAGCAGGAGCCGAGTAATCCTCAGCCTCTCTAGTGTCACAGGACTCCAAAAGATGAGCAACCGGATCAGGATTAATGTGGGAGCCACACTGCCCAGTTTACAGATGCAGCCATAAAAGAAATATCCATATAGCTTTCTGTGCGACTGCTGCAATCCTGTTCCATTCTCGAGAGAGAGAGAGAGAGAGAGAGCCGAGACAACACCTTGCTTTTTGTTCATTTGTCAGCAGGACTTACAGGAAATGATCCGGTAGCCTGTTGTTAGAGAGACAACACCGTTCTGAATGACATATTTAACACAACAATCAGAGAGGAATTGTTTGCCGAGAAGAATGCACGATAGGTTAATTATTATAACGTGAAAGGAAGGCAGTCCTTCCAGAAAAATGCGGAGTTTGTTTGTGATTGTTGCGAGCAAAAATCCTTGATTATGCGCCACGTTTTCTTAAAAAATGCGATGGAATATGCTATATGATTTTTATGCGATGAAATTGAAACTTGCAAAAATTGCAGGAACTTGCAAAAACTGCGGTTTGATGAAAAAGAGAAAAAAAAAAGTGATTCCCCCAACACCCTGCTTTTAGATGATGTTCACGTCGCGTAATTACGTCACTTCATAACGTTCCCATGGCAACGGGGAAATTGCTGCTCTTGTGTGAAGTAAACGCAAAATTTTTCAACTTTCTGCTAAGATACAGTACAGGCCAAAAGTTTGGACACACCTTCTCATTCGATGTGTTTCTTTATTTTCATGACTATTTACATTGTAGATTCTCACTGAAGGCATCAAAACTATAAATGAACACATATGGAATTATGTACTTAACAAAAAAGTGTGAAATAACTGAAAACATGTCTTATATTTTAGATTCTTCAAAGTAGCCACCCTTTGCTTTTTTGATAACTCTGCAAACCCTTGGTGTTCTCTCAATGAGCTTCATGAGGTAGTCACCTGAAATGGTTTTACCTTCACAGGTGTGCTTTGTCAGGGTTCATTAGTGGAATGTTTCCCTTATTAATAAAAAAGCAAAGGGTGGCTACTTTGAAGAATCTAAAATATAAGACATGTTTTCAGTTATTTCACACTTTTTTGTTAAGTACATAATTCCATATGTGTTCATTCATAGTTTTGATGCCTTCAGTGAGAATCTACAATGTAAATAGTCATGAAAATAAAAAGGAAACGCATTGAATGAGAAGGTGTGTCCAAACTTTTGGCCTGTACTGTATATGTGACTTTTTTGCAACGAAAATGCGGGGATTATGAAATCATGCAAGCCCTGCATATTTTGCGCGGAAATCGGCAATTTATGCGGCGAAAGTGCGGCGTATTTGAAAAAATGCAGCCCCCGCATAAATATGCGGACTTTGGCTGATTATGCGTTGAATTATGCAACCGCATAATCGCGTTTTTCTGGAGGGACTGAGAAGGGGTTGGGCAATTGTCCCCAATGTCCAGAGAGAGCCTTCTGGAGCTGAGGTTTTCAGTACCAATACCTTGAAACACAGCTGTATCCCCTTATGTAAAAACGCTCGCTCGGGAATCAGTCTGGCACAGCTGGGCTCAGACAGGTAGACGGTGTCCCCCAGGTAAACGAGGACCATACAGCCCCACACAGCAACTCTGACAAAATCGACTGTCGTCGTCAAAGTAAACTCATTATGGGAGACTGATGATTTGGACAGCCCAGAGTTATAAAACAGCAGGTTTGGTATTTAAGAATGTCAAGTGTAAGAAAAAAACGATGAACGTGTACAATGAAACAAAGTCTAATCAGGACAGCTACAGAGCGGATTCATAATGAACTCTGCATACTTCTTTTTTAAAGATCAAGCTTGCTGGGTTTGCATGTTTTAGTGAACACATTTTGAATACTTTACAGACACTTGTCGTTTATTTTGGTTCAGTCACATATACACCATGCTGTTGCCTAAAATATCAAAAGAACCAAACTAATTAGATTAATCCCCCTACTGAAAATAGGGTTACTAGAGATGCACCGATAGACCGGCCGGTGACCGGAACTGGCCAGTTTTCACGTGCTTGGCCATGACCGGCGACCGGCAGGTCATTTCCCACACCAGGAGTAATTTATATAGTTCTATTTTATAGTGATCCATTATCTGTTCAAAACATTTTCTATGTTCTGTGCAAAATGTTCTATTAAAGAAAAGATAGAAAATAAAATATTTGTGTGTGCTGTAAAGTGCTTAGAAAAAATGTAATCGGAATCGGCTAAAATCGGTATCGGCTGGCTTAACTCAAAGAAAATCGAAATCGGAATCGGCCTAGAAAGTTGTAATTGGTGCATCTCTAAGGGTAGCACTTTACTTGAAGCTATCTACATAAGAGTGACATGACACATGTCATGAACGTGTCATAAACTTCTATGACATAATGCTTCTTTTAGTAGTTGTCATTCGGTTTTGTCATGACAAGTTAGGGTTAGGGTTCATGTGTCATGTGTTCATTTTATTTTTATTTTTTTTTACCTTTATTTATCCAGGTAAGTTGATTGAGAACAATTTCTCATTTGCAATGACGACTGCATGACTTCATGAAAATAGTCCCAAAGAAATGCACTATTTCCTCCTGTTTGAGTCATATTTTCTAAAAACTACTGGACAGTGGCCAGCTAGAAAAGTGAGAAAGTAGGAACCAATGGGCTTGGGGATAAATTAGGGTTCTGGTTCACAAACATTGGACAATGTGCTATAAGGAATAGGCAGTAAAGAAATGAGAAAAAAGAGCATTTGCATTTTGCGCCGCTAATATTTTCACGATCAAATTCTCATGAGCAGAAAATTTCTTTTTTCTTTATTTTTCTTACAAGTGACTCATTCCAAATGTCACAAGAGCTGCAGGTCACGGGCAAACGTATCGGACACATCTGAAAAACGACTGCTCGCGAAGCCAGTCGCCCTCCAGCTGAGGAACGATGGCGGATAAAGCTTTTTGTTTTGGAGGAGCTTTCGCCCAGACACAAACTCGACCGCACACGTTTGTCTTCGCCAGACAGGCCGCCTCCTTTCAGGGCCATGAGGCCTGTGGCTCTTCGACGTGAGAGTCTGTATTCGACCAAAGAAGTCCCTTAACAACAGCTTTTCAGACAGAAAATCCTGTCGCAGTCGTTCAAACGCACACACACACACCACACACACACACACACACACACACACACACACACACACACACACACACAGAAGCACACCATCAGACGCAGAGTGAATATAGACGCCCCACTTGCTCTTTCTGAGAACCATTTAGCATCTGCTCATGAGTTAGCGGTTTCAGAAGGAAGCCATAAAAGCAGAGAGAGCATTCCGTCCTGTGATGATGTGAATGACTGTGACACTGGCAGGTAGAAGACACAAAAAGCACCAAAGAACCCGTCAACCACAGTAAAGGGCTTCCTCAAGGGGTAGGGGGGGGGCTGCAGCTATGATAAAAGATCTAAATGTGCATGTGAACAGTCTGCACAAATGAGTAGGGCTGGAAGCGAATTCAATACTTCTTTAGGCACCGAGCGATCGAAAAATGCCTCGTCATTCAGTTCCCAATTGCAATACCTAAGGAGCAAATCTCATCAGCGTCAGTGAGCCAATCAGCACGCAGCATGCTTCTACCAAGATCTAATAATGTTTGTGATACAAAGTAAAAAAACAACAACAATAATTGATTTAGTTTTATCGCCAGATGTGTGCCTTAAATGTGCAAGGCAAGTAGCCAAGTAAAGTGCCGAATGCATTAGTTTTTGCTGTCGAAAAGTCATGTCAAAGAGTTTGGATCATTAGAAGCTATAGTGCGTATATTTCTGTCTCCCCCATGAGGAATTCGAAGTAATGACAACAAAACTGTCAGCTCGTCTACATGATACAAGCCTTCCGTGATCGCGCACCAACCCCTCCTCCACACAGTTGCTAGTAGCCAAGGAGGACGTGGTTTAATTTTCTAAAAACACCATATTTTTGTTGTACTGCACATTGCTGCAGCTCCTCTTTTCACCCTGTGTGTTGAGCTCTCTGTTTTACAAAGTGACCAGGTTTGTCTCTGAAGTAAAGGCTGGACTACAATAGAGCTGTTTGGAGCAGTTGGTGAACAGTGTTTTCTGTTGGAGATGGTAAGTCCCTTTGGGGGGGACTTTGGGCTTTTTCACTTTGTAAACCGATTACATGCACAAAAAAGATATGTAACACAGTCACTAGTCACTAGCCGTTATCTGTTGCTCTTCACTGTGACGACTGACAAGCAAAGAAAAACCTTGCATGGCTGCATCTGATTGGGCGAACGCCACACGTGGAGCTCCCGGATTTCAAAACAGACCATAATGGCGGCTTGTTCGGAATACAATCTCTTATTTTGAGTAAATAGTTCACCGAAGCGTGCTTCTGAAAACATTTTAAGCGAGAAATAGGCCACGCAGTTGCGGAATCTGTAATTATTTCAGATCGACAACAGTCAGTTTAAAAGATTTTTGTGAGTTTTTGAGAGGCTGACGATCCACCAAAGTGGCGACCTATGAACTCGCGTCGACCAATGAACTTGCGCGTGATCTTCACGACAGCATGCGATAATCGGTCTGGGGGGGCTGGTCGTGTCATACTTGTATTGTTGCCACTCTTCTGTCCAAGACACAGCAAGGTTTTTTGGCAATATGTCTGTCTAGTATGACATAGTGTAAAAAATTGTGTAGTCTAATCCTGATCAGACTGATGATATCTTGTGTGCAATGTCTGCATCCAGACACAGGCTGACAGATATTTATTCATAAATACTGAGTGTGGGGAGAATTGGAGCACAATATGAGCACAGATGGCAGCTCTTATTAAAATCAACATGTTTGGATGCTTACTCTAGCAGTGCAATTAATGACCGTAGACAAACAAGGCAGCAAACAGTCGGATGTTTTAACCAGCTTTATTTCACTGAATATTCTACATCATTGATGTTAAAAATTAGGACATTTTTGATGCTCTGTGCACTACGGAAGCGTAGTGCTGCCACGGCAGAGAAACAAAAAGTATTAGTATCACGTTATTACGTGAAGTTTATTGTAATAACAAGAGTTTTTCACGTTTTAACAAGATATTTTCACGTTATTACAACATACAAACTTATCAAGTTCTTGTTATAACGTGAACGTGAAAAAAAAAAAGGTCTACATCTCTTTAAAAAAAAAAGTTCTTGTTATAACTTGCTAAGTTTGTATGTTGTAGTAACGTGAAAACATCTTGTTTTATTACACGGCATTCTGTGGTCTGCCAATTATTGACAATGCACCGTTGCTAAGAATAACAGACCGTTGCCGTGCATAGCAGAGCGTCGCAATGGACGATCTGATCACTCTGGAGGAATTCCAGGTAATGTATCAGCTGTGGCAAAAACTGAAGGAACTTCTGTCCTCCAATTCAGGCAATGAGCAGCAGAACTGATGAGAGCCTATCTCTACATCTTTATATACAGTCTATGTTATCTCTATATGTCTAAGCCGTAGGAAAAATAACGTCAATTAGTTACATTGCAACATCGTGTTTACATGTGTGTCGACTGCAGCGGCTGTGCAAGAAAGAAACGAGATGAATGAGGACAGAAACGTCCACGTAAGTAGTCCCAAAGAAGTCCCATTCACCGTGTCTCACTTCACCATCAACGGAAATGTTCAGTTTAATGCCAATTACAGCAGGCGGCAGCCCGCTAGCTCACTACAACGACTCAGCTAATGTTGTGTCAACACGCAGTGATTAACACAGCAGCTGGGGGAATTAATTCGTCCACCTAACGCTAGCTGGCGAAAGCAGGGCAGCACCCCATCACAGCCCGACTCATTTATGGACAAAATGCGTGCCGGACCGCCCGGCTTTTGCCAGAAATGTAGTCGCTGCAAACAGCTGGCTATCGGGTAGCTCGTCGCTGGAACAAGTTTGCCACACACACACACACACACACACACACACACACACACACACACACACACACACACACACACACACACACACACACACACACACACACACCAGTAGAGTAGGAGTAGGAGATACCGTGATGTTGAGTGACAGAGGGGGGGGAGTTGCATTAAACAGCTACAGAGTTTACGTCGCTATGGACGTAGGATTCTGACCGTAGAGACGGAACGGACTATTTTCTTTAGCGGAAGCAATAGTATTGTTTTAAAATCAATTATATCCTTTTTATAATCTTATTATGTGTCAAATTATGAATTTATTTGGTTTATTTGCTTCACGTCGGGGTCCTGATCACCCGGTCGGGTGTGTATTCGCTACGACGACCGTCGTGCTCTACATTAAACCTTACTTAACCTGAAAAACATCTTGTTATTACGTTAAACTTTGTACGTAATAAAGTGATACTGATAAGTTTTTCTTTTTCTATAGTGGCGGCACTACGCTTCCGTAGTGCACACATGGATGTCACAGTCTGATCAAATAAACCCACAGCTGTGATTGGGAAGCGTCACGACAGACTTCCTCAGCGTAAACATGTCGATCCCGCAGTGGCAGAGAGTTGTGCATCAGTGGGCAGAGCTAGACACTCTCACTTCACATTTACAGCACATGAATACATGTATGAACTGCCACCCCCCTGTTGCATACTCATAATTGTTTAGGAATAGAATAGTAAAAAAATATCCATGACTGACAGTCTTCTCACAAAGGGAATCATTTCCTGATGCACTTAATGAGCAGAAGTAGTCCCGGAACGAACCAAAACCCATTTAAGCCTGAACAGAAACGAGAACAATATTATTTACATGCTCATGTTTTAAGCATGATGCTCGTGCTTTCATCCGAAGACACTCAGGAAAACTCTAATTAGGTTCGGGCCTAAAAAACTTCACTGACCCCCCAACTGCTGGGTCAGTGAACGGTGAACAATCAACCCCCAAAACACCCATAGTATATGTTTGTTGTTAGCATATTGAAGCTCAGACTGTAATGACATGATTCCATTTGCAGTTTATCCACATGAGACATCACTAACCATTCACTTTTTACTAAGGGTGGCACAAAATACCAAAACGGCAATATATCGTTGTCCTTCTTTGTGCTATACGAGAATTGATATGCTAGCGCCAAATATCGATATTTTAATTAATAAAATTAGGCTCTCTTAATAGATTTCTAAGCTCCCGGCGTCGCAACTTTGGTTTTGGACTAAAGCACTTCAATTTGCATATTCATGTGCCTTTTATAAAGAACGGTTTCTTTTTAAACAATTTTGTCAAAGTTGCTCTATAGTTGTGTATTTTCTATTCACAGAAAAACTTGTGCTTCAGAATTGTGCTGTTTTCTAACAGTTTGGACTGGCAATAAATAAAGAGAGAAAACCTGCACTTAACCTTTCCACGGGCATTTTGTTTTCATAGATAGCGCGATATCGTGACATATCATTGTCTAGCAATATATTGATTATCGCAGAATTGCTGTATCGTGATTGTGAGGTACCCTGTAATTCCCACCCCTACTTTTCACTCTAACCAATCAGGCCATCTGTGAGTCAAAGGACAATGTTGACGCCTCATGAGAAGAATGACTATAGTGGGAACTCTTAAGTCTTTTTTAGACAAGACAAGCTGGCAGCGTTTTTATTCTAAGAAGCAGTTGAGAGCATCTTTTGTTGCTATAACAACAGCTACTGCTATAGTATCTTAACTAGAGCGCTATATTGAGTGGAGCTAACGTTAGATCAAACAAAGTGGTGGAGAGAGCTAGAGAACTTTTTTCAACTTCAAAAAGACGCTCCAAGCTGCAAAAAAGAAGTCGGGGGTGGCGTTTAAAAAAGCGCTCAGGACTTTGTTGAAAACACGGTTTACTCCATAGCATTACGACTACAAAATCTGTAAACTGAAATGTGGGGCTCATTGTGATGAACCCACCGAGAATTATAACCTTTATAAAGTTAAATTTTATCATTAAAGCATCTTTCAACTCATTGTTTTGGCAACTTATTGCACGGTCTACTGTCAACCACTCATTAGCCCCATATCCAGTCCCAACTAGCTCTGTTCAACCCACTGTATGCTACCTGCCCAGCGCCAAATGTCAGAACAACAAAGTTAGCAATAAGTTAGTGAACGTAGTGGAGCATTTAGCAGCTAAGGAGCCATATATTCTTTCACCAGGAGTTGATGAACACCAAACCAGAGCTAAAACAAGATCAAAGATTGGACTTGGATTCTCCAGGTGGCCATAAATATGACTATAAATTAATGCCAATGCTGCTGACCAATCAAAGCCCGCCCTAAAATGTAGGGCTACGTTTTGTGGTGTCTGAAAGGTTTGACTTGTGCTCAGATGCAAATTTTATTAGATTTTTAGCTAGGGGCCATAGCCACAGCTTGTCTTCTTGGAGCCTGCCAAATGTGGCAGTGCGAACAAGCAGTTTGACTTCACCAGAAAGACTTTGGCACCACTTTGGCACCAGAAAGTGGTAAGAAGTTAGTGTCTTCTAACATGGAACACAATCTTTGAAAACGTTTTAGATACCTAAACTTTAGCAGACTTTAACCTAGAGGGGGCAGATCAGAAAAACAAAACTGGTGTAATTAAATTGTCAGTTGTCAATCTGTCATATGGGTTTATTTTGAAGGCAACAACTTAAAAAACTCCATTAAGTGTAATTAACCAACAATGATACAAGTATATGATGGACAATAAAACTGCTGTAGCAGCGTTTGCAGTGGTGATTTAGTCATTTCAAAGTTTAAGTACTTCTCTATCAACTGTTGAACTTCCTGAATATCCAAAGAAAGTTGCAACTTTTTGTAACCAGGCTGTTTCGTTAAAGGCTGAACAGATAGTGGGTGGAAACGGACACATTTTGTGTTGGCTGTTGGGATGTTTTTTGGGAAGCTGTGCACTCGGATAAGAAAGATGCGAGTATCTGTACTGTGAAGCACTCAATGAGAATTTGGTCAGAATAATAGTAAGAGATAAAGGTCAAAAATCACATTTCGGATGTTTACCCTTTTCTCATAAAATTCTTTCACAACACACACATGACTTGGCCATTCGAGTTTATTTTTTATATCACACGGTTTCTGAATGAAGCATAGGGCCAGCAGCAGGTTATGTGTTAAACGATTTTGCTTTTGAATCGGACATCAGGACAAGACGCTGCCAATTTGCAAGCTAAAAGTACATACAAAACAATATGTGACGGTGTTTCTTTGTGTTGCCCTTTAGGCTACATCCACACTACTACGTCTTCATTTTCAAACAGCATTTTCAAACAAAAACAATCTCCATTTTCACAAGCATTTGAACAGCCTCAACAAGATATTGAATCAATTCAAGTCGTTGACAGGATAATTGTAATTGAATCAAATTGAATCATGAGACCAGTGAAGATTCCCACCCCTACTGGGCATGTGCGGCTGGAAATGCCGCTGGACATGGGAATTGTCGTAAACCGCTAGGGTGGGAATCACCAGAGGCCCCAACAATACGATTATATCACGATACTTATATTTACACTTATATTGAAGATATTATTGCGATTTTAAACATATTCTGCGATATATTGCAATTCATAACCTTTTTTCCAACTTCATATTATTTACCCCAAAGCAACATCTGTTTTGTCTAAAAAAAAAAAATAAAATAAAAAAACTTTAATTTTCCATCTAGTGGACTGAAAAATCGTATTATTCTAGTACCAATAGGTCAAATTCTCATGTGCAATTTATATAATAAAAGATGGATACTTGGCGTCCGTGAATCGATACAGTATTGCCATAGAAAATATTGTGATACTATGCTGCAGCGATTCCCCCCTCCCACACCCCTATAAACCGCTCGATTAATAGCTTACTTGTGCATGTAGGCAGTAGTAGCATTATAAAATGTCAAATTTAACTGCTCAACAGCTGCTAGCATCAACAACAAAGTCAGAAACGGCTGCAATTCCTTATGCATGTTGAATTAACCACGCGTGTTCCTGACTGATGTTTGTTTTCTTCCGGAAAAGGGTCACATGAAAGGAGCGTGACAAATCAGGGAAGGCCATATCGGGTCTGATAAGACCCAATCAGGAAGCGAAAGGGGGCGTCTGTGTGTGATTATTACCAAAAGTTTTCGTTTGTGCCCATCCAGACTAAAACGCAATCGCGGAGTTTTCAAACTAAAACGTAATCAGCAGCGTTTTCAGATGTCTCCATATAAGTGGCTCAGAAACACCGGGGTAGTGTCGATGCCAGGCGTAAACGGCAAAAGTGTGTTTTAAAATGGAAACATAGGATGTTGACATAGTGCGGATGGAGCCTTAGTCCAACTACACACACAGCTATTAAGAAATATGTCGAATTTTGTATCAAAAAACATGATGTGGAAAGTTTGTACTTGGACAATTTAGTTTTATTATGAAAGTCAGTAAGTGCTGGAAGATACATAAATTGTTAATAGCCAAGATGCTCTCCTCAATCTATAACGGTATATGATTTCAATACTTTAGCCACTATATGTACAATGGGAAACTAATCCATCCAGCTGTCTGTACCTACCAATTCTAAAGAGCTGTTTAGGAAATGAAATTGGAAAAAGGCAGTTTTTTCCACAGATTGAAGCTGCTCATCCAACAGCAGACTATACATGCGAACTCAAACTGAAGGGAAAATGAAGTCTGTTTGGGGGCAACGTTGTGCGAGATGACTTGCTGCCGTCCGCCTTAGCGACACAATGCTCCTGTCCTGCATTGTCCCAACCAATTTGTCACCTGTGCCATTATCATGTGTCCTACAAGATTGAAAAAAAAAGTAGCGAGAAAAGAAGTAAACAGACATTTCTTTTTCTCTTTGGTAGCGGTACGGAAAGTTATTCAGCCACTGATACACAAATGATGACTGGATCCAGGGAGTTTTCATGAATATGAAAATGAACATTGCCTCCATTCAGGTAGGCACACATGCTGGAGGGAGAGTAGGGCTGGGTACCGAATTTGATACTTTTTAGGCATCGACCAAATTGCCTCTAAAGTATTGAGTATCTAAAAATTCAGTACCCAATTTCAATACCTAAAGGAGTAAATATCATCAGTGTTATGGAGCCAATAAGCATGCAGCATGCTTCTACCAAGATCTAATAATGTTTGTGATTGGCTGTCTAATCTTACACGTAGTAGGAGCTGAAAAATAAATAAAAAGATCTGTGCCGTAATGTGTAATGTTGTAATTTCTTTTTGTTTCAAAAAATTTGTATCGAAAAAAGTATTGTTTAGGGACCGCTATCGAAGTCACGGTATTGGTATCGGTACCGTTATCGAAAGCTTTTGAGCGATAACCAGCCCTACCGAAGAGGCATAGTTGGTTTCCAGTTTTTAGTTTTTTTCTACATCATATTTGAAAAACAGCTCACCACCCAAACATTCTGTGAACATGAAATCGTGCTCAGGGTTCAGCTTAAACTGCGCCTGCAGCAGGAAGTAGAACAATGCGTGAGGGATTAATTAAAACAACAAGACGAGCTAATCAGTTTGTGAGCAGCGAAAGGCACAGGATGATTTGGTTTGATGGGTAAAACTAAAAGTTTGTGAATTTTAATTTCCCAGTGGCTGAAACACACACCTGTTGAAGAGCGTCTGGATCTGACAAAGCTGATACTGTCCCAGTCTCAACTCACAAAGCCCCTGAGCTCAGAGAAACAAAATAAAAAACCTGTCAATATCATGGACACCTGTGCAATCTCGACTCAAGCAACTCAATACAACAGCCTTGGAATAAATTTTAATCACGTGTAGTGTTTGCTGAGTCAATGCATTTGATTTTGTTAAAGCAACTGTGGGCATTAGTCAGCGTATACGTAGTCTGGATCAACAACAGTTTATAAACTGGATAATCGCCGGAACATACGGCGCCGCCAGATATTCCCCCGGATGTCCACCTTTGCAAAACTCTGTTCGTTTTGGTAGACAAAAAACTTTGAGCTAGCAAGCTACATGCTGAAAATATAAAGTTTTAAAGGAAATTTGGATTGCGCAGCAAGGCCTGCTTTGTTCCTTTGTAGAGTGATTGTAAAGATTTACAAAGAAAATGTTTACGGCATTTCCTCTCTAACTGGGACGTTTTGGGACTGATTGGTGGGATTGCTGTGGACGAAGTACACACGGAGATACACTGGTAAGAGCAAATGAGGTTTGACCATGTATCCAGCTAAATTTAAATAGCTCACGTTACGGTATTGTGTGAACAGTTAACTTCAATTTAGTATTTTATGTGGCGTTTTCTTTTGCGGGCTGCGTCCGGAGCTTAGCGCCGCCCAAGGCGCTTGTGATTGGTTTAAAGAAAAGCAAACAACCCAAAGTCTTGTTTGTGGTCTGATAAACGGAGAGAAAGCGAGAGCAGGGAAAAGGGGATGAAACAAACAGAAATGTCTCTCGTTGAGTTTTCCACATTGGTACTGCATTGTGTTACTTCCTATGGGGACTCCAACGGTGTTACTTTGTTTCTGCCTGACATGAAAAACAATGTAACTGTAAGCCAAATGTAAGCCACAGGACAGCCTGCTGCTCCAAAAGTGCAGAATCGTTTCAGATTTCCTCTGCTGTTTACTGCCAAACCTTTCTCTCTCTGAAGAACTACAGCGAGGTGATGAGAAAAGCAGCCATTTTGGGTCGTTCTGTGGCTCTCAGGTGGCCTCTTCCTCTCCTCTCCTCCAAGACGTCAAAACCAACACAATAAATATGGTGGAATATGGACTCTGGCTTCTGCCGACAGCATATTTTTCCTCTTTTCACTCTGCTTCCATTTCAAAGCCCTGTCCCTCTGCTGCTTTAGTACGTCAGGTTCTTTTCATTGTGGGAACACAGGCAGTTGTTTGTTAACCTCCTCAACCCCACAGACCGGCAGGTTCTCACATACTATTGTGTGGACAAACTTTACTCAGATTTTCTAAACTTAATATCAAGTTCTATAGATGCCAAGATACCAAATATGCCTGGCTGAATGTGGAGGAATTGTGTATGAAATGAGGCAGAAGACGCCATGTAGCATATTTCACTTTGATGTAACGAGAAAACGCAGAAACATTATTTTTTTCCTAATTTTAAAGTGACTTAACCTCACAATATGTCATTTTCTGCCGCTAGGGGTCTCTCAATCAAAACAATGGATGTAAACACGAACTATTGATGATGTCGTGAAGTGGCGTGGGATTATGGGAGTTGTAGTTTTCACTGTTTAGCACAATTGCTGATTAAAATATATCTGTTAACGGATGGGTTTCTCCATTACAGTTTTATCCATTTAGTAATGTTTAGTAACATTTATACAGGTCATTCTGATAAAATAGCTGCAGTTTCCCCCACACAATTAAGTTTTCTTGATTCGATTTGTATTGGTAGCTAGCTAGCTAGTTGACCAGTTAAGCTAACATTAGCCAGCAGCTAAATCCACAATATCACAATATATTTCACGTCAATGTCACTTTTTTTGATGTTTTCAGCACCAGGAGGGAAAGGGGTTTGTTGTAACGTTACTCAACACCGCTGAGAGACTAACTTCGCGTCTGGGGGCGGCCGCCGAGTATCTGGCTGGCTGAGCTTTGATCATTTTATAAAGTGATCAACAGGGCCCAGAGGCTATGTGGCGTCCCACTGCTCCTAATATCATGCTTAGGATGGGTTAAATGCAGAGATTGAATTGAACTACATTGCACTGTAAGATTGTATGTATTGAATAAACTTTCTTTCTTACTCTTTCATGAGAGATACACAGGTTTGATAAGAGATGTACTAGCGTCAGAGTTCAGCGAAAGTAGAAATTAAAATGCACCTTTTTTGCTTCTGTTAGAATGTGTCTACAGTATCATTCTTCCCTTTTGTTTTAACTCAGCATTTTGTTGTCTTTTTTTACATGTTGATATTGTTCACATATACACAAGAGGTAAGTTGGCCCTAACCCCCAGCTGGAATGCAGTAATGCAGTTTCTAGAAGTCAATAAGGAGAGTAACGCTTTGGCTGCATTGAAAGCGTAGCGTATGCGCAACCCGGTCTCACGGCAGTTCGTGTAAATATCATTGTTATTCTTAATCTATTGATACGTGTTCACAGAGACGTTTTTCTCGTTTTTTTACGTCTAAATATCACGTTATTTTCTTGGGGAAAAGACGCCGGGAGGCGGCCGAAAAGGAAGCTCCATAAGCCGGGAGGCGCCCGCCCCAATAATGGGATGGCGCCCGCCCCAATAATGGGATGGCGGAGGTTGGGTTTAGGAAAAACATTACGGGGAAAGGGCGCCTTAAACACCGGGTGATGCGCCACAGTAAGACGCGGGACAAAACGCCACACGCAGGGACGCCATCCCCGGGAAACAAAGCGCCACACGCGGGATGCGATCCCCGCTCGCCCGGGTGAAAGTCCTGTGTTGTTTGACCCATCCACCACCCCGACCAACCTCCCTACGCGGATTTTCGGCTTTTTATATCACTCCCTACCATTTTCGTGCTGTGGCCACAAAATATGGTTCCCATTGAAATACATTACTTCACATTTTCGTGTTGTCCACCACGTAAAAACCGACAAAAACGTCTCCGTGAACACGTATCAATAGATTAAGAATAACGTTGACATTTACACGAACTGCCGTGAGATCGGGCTGGTATGCGGACTGTTCGCGGAGCTTATGGGCACAGCAATGTATCCTTTAACTGGTTACACCTGCTGCGCACACACGGCGTAAAATTGAGCGAGTCAAAGGAGACACGGTGAGCTTTTCATTTGGGACTGTTGTTATTTCTTCAGTTTTTGGTGTCCCGGCACAGGGACGTACGTTACGTGTGCAATGTAGCCGGCCCGTGAGAGACAGGCTCTTTGAGTTTAATTAGGTTTTTGTGCTTATGTATGGAACAAAAAGGTGGCCTTCTCCTTTAAGCAGACTTCCTCTACTGGAGTGTTATTGTGATTTGAGCATTGAGCTGATTTTTTTTTATTTATTTTTTTTAAAGACAGAAATTGCCAAAAAAAAAAAAAAAAGAAAAAACACTTAAAGGTTGAGCGCAGTTGGAGCCGAACACTCTGTCACCAGCTTTGGCAGGAAAATGGTCACAATATAATTTGTACTGGCAGCTTGAATTATGAATATTTGCACCAGTTTACAAAATCACACAGGTTCAACCTTAAGGTTGGTGGCGGATAAAAGACACTTAAAGTAAAGGAGAGCATATATGTTGGCCCAATAAAAAATAAACGTCGTAGTGACTGCATTGCTGTTACGTTCTATCAGGCAAGACGAGTCTATAAATGTTTTCTTCAACGCTGCGCTGGCCGCTCAGAGCCGTAAACAAAGCAAACAGCTCATTAGGCAGCAGGCTTTACACTCAGCCTTTTCCATTAAGAGCCTGGCGGTCAGTGCTGTGTTTTGATGAAGGTGGCCACCAAACCATTAAACCAAACACCGGGCTCGCTGAGTTTAACAAACTGTGGTTCAAGCCCAGGGTTCACATGGTCTGCAAAACAGGATGTGAAGCTCGAGGAAGCTTGTTAGGAAGTCAGCCGCGAGTCAGAGATGGGGACTCGAGTTTGAGACTCGGACCTGAGTCGCACTTAAAGCTATAGTGCGTCGTTTCTGTCTCCCCCATGACCAATTCTAAGCAATGACGACAACACCGTCGCCGCATCCCAACCCAGTCTCACGGCAGTTCGTGAAATGTTCACGTTATTTAATTCTCGTTTGTTTTGCTTGGCGGCCAGCACGAAAATGTAAACCAATGTATTTCAATGGGAAGCACATGTCCTGATCACAGCACGACTACGGTAGCGAGTAGTATGAAATGCCGAAATGCCGAAGCCCCTCGCAGATTTTGATCCGGCCCTCATATCAATTTAGGTTCACCATAAATGTTGGCACACATAGCTTTTGTCACTTTTCTGAAGTTTTTGTCACTTTTGCGGACGCTTTTTTCAACGTTTTTGCCACTTTTACAGAGTTTTTTTTGTGCTTTTTCTATTGTTTTTTTTTCCTCGATGTTTTAGTCACTTTTTCCAAAAAAAAAAGTGCCTCTTTTTCAGAGTTTTTTTGCGGCTTTTTTCAATGTTTTTGCCACTTTTTCAGACATTTTTGATGCTTTACTTGGATTTGACGAAAATAGTACAAAATGTAGAAAATATACTTAGTACACTT
This sequence comes from Perca fluviatilis, assembly GCF_010015445.1. Taxonomy (NCBI): domain Eukaryota; kingdom Metazoa; phylum Chordata; class Actinopteri; order Perciformes; family Percidae; genus Perca; species Perca fluviatilis. The sequence continues at coordinate 7,143,789 of NC_053127.1, read as the reverse complement.
TATTAAAGTATATTTTTAATAGAATTTCACCTGGGTGCATACAGTTCATAATCAAAGTTTTTTATGTTGTTTGTATTACTTTTACTTCTAATACTTAAGTACCTTTAATATCAGATACTTTAAGACTTTTAGAGAGGAGGTTGTGTGGTCCCGCATCCTATCTGGGTGGCTCAGAGAAGTGATGCTGTCATGCTGACAAAGGGCTTTACAATCCAGGCAGCACAAGTGATAAAACGTTCCCCTTGTTGACGTTGGGAAATGGGCTTCCATTCAGAAAACTAGGCAGATTGTCGGATGGCCTGCAAAGACTCGGCGGATGTGGATGTCTGCGCTACCCCGATTACCCTCCTAAACACGGATATGTGGTGGAAAATGGGTGGATGGAATTGATGGGAAAAGGACTGATCTTTTTCTGTTTTTGTGTAGGCCGGAAATCCAAAAAGTAAACTGCCAACCGCATGGTCACGTTCCTCCACCAGCTTATCAGACATTCTCCGGACGTACGTGAAGGTTGAACGCCGCAAAGCTCTCTGCGACTTGCCGGGGTTAACAGGCTCTTGAATGGCTCAACAAACCGAGCGACTTTCTGTCTCACCTGATGCAACATTAGAGACACATTTTTCTTTTCAACTTCGGGCAGAAAGTCAGTCATTGTCATTCGGGACAGGAAGACGTGCTTCCTTCTTATTCTCGTTTTCTCCCACTCACAGATTGCGTCTTCAGAAATCAAACCATTTTTGATAAAAAAATGATTTGGAGGGCCCCCGTATTGTAAAATATTCATGAATTCTGAATTATGTGAAGAGGGGGAACCTATCAGTAAAATGGACAATTTTCAAATAATCTCTTATGATGTTGGGAGTCGAGAAACCTGAAACCTTTTTTTTTTTTTTTTATTCCAGCTGGAATTTTTTTCCTTGACTTCAGCTAGGATTTTTTTTCACTTCACATCTGGAAAGCTTTTTTAACTGTACTATAGAATAGTAAAAAGCCCTCACACACACACAGCACTCCCCTGAGCCTGTCATGTGAGTACACTCAGAGTGACAGACAGCAAACAGAGAGGAAAGAAGAGAAGGACAGAGTGGGCGAACAGAGAGCAAAGCGGAGAGAGGGAATGAGAAAGAAGTGTGGAGAAGAAAGGAGGAGATGGGTATGTAAGACGTAGGCAAAAAGCCGGTGCGTGGCTTCGCCCCCCACTTTACGCTCCCTTTGTGTTGCCATTCTTAAACTACGTTTTGCTACGGGGAACAACAACCGGAACGTCCGAGCTAGCAAGCTAAGAATATTGGATTCGGAGAAAATTTGGATGGTGCAACAAGGCGGGCCTGCTTGGTTCTTTCGGTGAATGATTGTAAAGATTTACAAATAATATGTGGGTACACTTTACTTGAAGGTACCTACATAAGAGTGACAGGACACTGTCATGAACGCGTCATAAACCTTATAAAAAAAGTAGGGCTGTCAGCATTAACGCGTTAATCACGTTGCGATTAAGGGCCGAGCATAAAGTGTAAATTTTTTTTAATCGCATTAATCGAATGCTGCCATTTATTTACTTATCATCAAGCTGCCATACATCCTAGTAAAACACCCTCCTGTTCCTGGCTGCAGGCATGATGGAGAAATGCAGCAGCAACACAATTCTGAATGGCGCTTTTTATTTTCCAAAACTCCCGGACGGCTCGTAGACAAGTCGAAAGCCATGTGCACATTGTGTAAAGCCAAATTAAAATATCACCGAAGCACGTCTAGCGCGCTCCAGCTGCCAGCGTAAGAGCTAGCCTAGTCCAGTTACCGGCTGGTGCTAGGTCGATCCCAGGCAGAGCACTGTTTTGGAGAGTGCTACTCGCCGACCTGTTATTGAAACCAAAGTGCAAACACTGTCTCATCAACCGGTGATCACTGGACGTCAGAGAGTAATCACAATTATTTAGAAGTTACTGCACACTATATTGACTCTGATAAATAGGGTTGGGTACCGAAACGTGCCGACCTAAACGGTAGTAACGAGACCTAATAAGAACGAAAATTGCTTTTGCTAAATCTACTTTACACTACACCTGACAGCAGGTAACGTTAGCCTACCTTTAGCTAGCAGCTGGATTAAACAGGGTTAAAATGCTGACAGCTAACGTTAAACAGTGTAAAGTGTGACTGTATTTAACTGTAGAGGATTCCAACACTGGGACATAACAGTCTGCTCTGCAGCGCAGCAGCTGCCGTTGTCGGAATTAAACAGCACAGACGGTGCGTTCACTTAAAACAGGTAGCCTCGTGGTGCATTCACAGTAATTGTAAAATTCCCTTTTCCCATGTGGTGGTTGTTTTTGTCGTTCAACAGCAATTTACTGGTGAAGTAAGTTATTGTTATAGTTATTACATTGTTATTAAATCTTTAATTTTGACCATGGCCTTAACAATAAACAAGTTGCTGACTGTTGTTTAGTACCCTTCTTTTTTTCTTTTTTCTTCTTTTCTTTACAGTAAATCAATAATAAACTAATACAAATCTTAAAATCAAGTTCATAAAGTAACTTTCTTTGCACTCATTTGATTCCCAATCAAGATACACTGGTAAGAATTGCTTTCCATTGTTAATATGTACTTAAAAACAGTTCTGAAATGCAAAATAGAATTTTAATCATGTGATAAAACATGCGATTAATCGCGATTAACTATAGAAATTCAGCGATTAATCGCAAAAATATTAAGCCCTAAAAAAAAGTCATAAACGTTTATGACATAACGCTTGTTATAGTAAGTGTCATTCGGTTTTTGTCATGACAAGTTATGGTTAGGGTTCATGTGTTCATGACACTGTCATGTCACTCTTATGTAGATATCTTCAAGTAAAGTGTTACCAAATATGTTTACAGCATTTCCTCTCTAAATGGGACCTTTTGGGTCCGATTGGTGGGATTGCTGTGGACAAAGTACACACGGAGATACACTGGGAAGAACCCTTGGCAGATTTTGATCTGGCCCGCATTATCAATTTAGGCTCGCCATAAATTTCGGGCCACCTACTTTTATTGTCACTTTTTCGGACAGTTTTGTTGCTTTTATCAACGTTTTTTGTCGCTTTTTTTCTATGATGGCTGACTCTTTTAGAGCTTTATTTCGACCAAACTGTAAGTGAGAAGACTATATGAGACATGCAATAATAACGTCAAAAATATTTGACTTTTTGATTAAATAAAAGCCCTTCATTAAACTAAACATGTCTGGCCCTGAGTGAAGTTGAGTTTGACGCCCCCTGGTTTAAACTCTGTGGCTGTCTCTCACGCACACACACACGCACAAGCACACACACACACACACACACACACACACACACACACACACACACACACACACACACACACACACACACACACACACACAGACAGACAGACAGACAGACAGACAGACAGACAGACATTCCCCCTCTTGATTCAATCTGCTCCCACAGCCCCAAAACAGAATCATTTACCACACAAGTTGCAAGACCACAATCAAAACTGTGTGTGTGTGTGTGTGTGTGTGTTTGTTTGAAAGCTGATGAGTGTGTTATTCTCTTTCTGACAAAGCTGCAGGGACATGAGGAGGAACTCTGTGTGTGTGTGTGTGTGTGTGTGTGTGTGTGTGTGTGTGTGTGTGTGTGTGTGTGTGTGTGTGTGTGTGTGTGTGTGTTCCCAGGTTCCCACCCCCATCTCCCCACTGGGCTGTTTAGTTTGGCCCATCGCTGATCACTGCAGAATAAACACCAGGCTTCACAGGGCTCAGAGCCTCGACGTCTTCTCATTTTCACTTTTAATCATCTTTATCCTCAAGAACCACTTTATTATTTAAGGCTGTTTGACTGTAAGAAGAAAAAAAAAGAAATTGCATAATTAGTTGTCTGCGTGTGTAAATAAACAGTGCTAGCTTCTGGGTCTCCCTCCGAAGGAGACATGCTCTGACAGGAAATTATGCGTTTCATATTTTAAGTCTTTTTCTGTTGTAGAATTCACACTTATTTTATTTTTTCATAAACCCAGTGGTGGCAAATGGATTAAAACATGTCGTTCCAAATTAAAAGCCAAAAAAACAACATTCAAACTAAATTTGAAAAAAGTTATATAAAGTTTGTTAATCCACTTCTGGCCTCACATCTATGAACGGGACGACACACACACATAACTTAATAAAATGTTGCGCCTCAAACACTTAATTTCCTGCATTCTGGTGAATTTGTATGCAACAACTCTGCATCAATATGTGGTGCAACGTCTTTAATTATTATTATTCTCCTGCATTGCTCAAAACTTTCTGCATATTCAAAACATCACAGGAGAAAGAAAAGAGACGTGCACTGCGAGGTTAAGATGGTACGGTCCACTGTAGGGGTGTCTGAAATCATTGGGAAACATTAAAATGTCCCATGGCATGAAAATTTCAAAAGTTTTTTTAACATTAATATGCATTACCCCAGCCTGCCTATGGTCCCCCAGTGGCTAGAAATGGTGATAGGTGTAAACCGAGCCCTGGGTATCCTGCTCTGCCTTTGAGAAAATGAAAGCTCAGATGGGCCGATCTGGAATCTTCTCCTTATGAGGTCATAAGGAGCAAGGTTACCTCCCCTTTCTCTGCTTTGCCGGCCCAGAGAATTTGGCCCACCCATGAGAGAGAGAGACATCATGGCTTTCAAACGAGCAAAGTGGCAGTTGGTCAAGGCCACACCCCCACAATCCATCTTGCCCCCCCCTCTCTCCTCCTCAATAGCTACAGACACAGAAATGGCACATCCTAAGGAAAGCTCATTGTGGGACTGGCTCTAGTGGCTGTAATTCTGCATCAAGGCTGAATTTCGGGAAAGAGACTTCAGATACAGTATTAGGGGACCACTAAGGTCTATATAAAAGAGACTTCAGATACAGTATTAGGGGACCACTAAGGTCTATATAAAAGAGACTTCAGATACAGTATTAGGGGACCACTAATGTCTATATAAAGAGACTTCAGATACAGTATTAGGGGACCACTAAGGCCTATATAAAAGAGACTTCAGATACAGTATTAGGGGACCACTAAGGTCTATATAAAAGAGACTTCAGATACAGTATTAGGGGACCACTAAGGTCTATATAAAAGACTTCAGATACAGTATTAGGGGACCACTAAGGTCTATATAAAAGAGACTTCAGATACAGTATTAGGGGACCACTAAGGTCTATATAAAAGCCTCCAAAGAGCACCATGTCATGGGACCTTTAACAGGTAAGAAGGATATAAACATGTTCTTAGCCCCCTGAACGGTTATTTTTACCTGTTTTCGGGAGTGGGTTCTTTGATATTTTTTAAGGTGGTCAAATCCTCCTCTTCTAAATTTTTTTTTCTACGCCTATGTCTACGAGGACTAATGGTGACCTGCAAATACTACATGTGAACAATTAAACGGGATTACCATAGAAACTGTAATCACCACTGAACTTCAGATCAAACTTGGTGGCTCGCCTCACTGCTGACGTTCTGCCGTGACGGCAGTCCAACACGCCAAGTGCAAAGGTTAATTGTAGTCCCGAGACAGATTGTATTTGAAATTCAACAGGAACAAAACAATGCTCATTCTGCAAAGGCTCAGACACTGTGCAGCATGGTGGCCTTATAAAACCTGAACAAATACCTCCTGTCACATTAAAGTATCGGGTGGAGCCTTTTTTCTTGCTGAAGAGCAGAAACACAATGACTTCAGAAACATCCCTTGAAGTCTATTAAACCTCCTATAAATTTGGATTTAATCAAAATGTCCTTTTAAATCCTTTGTCATCGTCTCCCACTCTGACAAAAACCAACATCTCAACAGAAATACAGACAGAGACGCTTTTTGCTCATTCAAGACCATTATTTTAGGACCGCAACCAGGGCCGGATTGGGACTCATTTTCAGCCTTGGAGTTTCATGCCTTAGACCGGCCCACTTTAGTTCACGACTGACTATATTAAAATAATGTAATTAAAAATATAAGTCTGCAATAGGCGCACTGTTCTCTACAGCCTTGTAATTCATTCCATCATCATTTCCAAATTGGGTTAGGGTTAGGGACTAAAAATCGTCATTTTGCGTCATCTGAGGCTTTTTCCCAGACCCACAATACAGAGATCTCCCCTCTGAGGGGGACATGAGGGAGGGAAGCACGGTCATTCAAAAATACTACCAAGTTTCTACTGATACAAAGCTTAATGCTAATCTGTGAAGTTTCCCTTTAACTACCTTAACGTTAGCTTACTTACCGGCCTCGTCGTCTTCATTTGTTTTTTTGAGGAAAATGTGCTAAGTTTAGAACATTTGGCCGCGTCAGTTTCCAAAGCTTTCTTCTTTTTTATTCTGGCCTTTTCAGTGCCGCCTTTGCGCTTCCTGTTATCCATTTTTATCTGACTTTTTTTTATTTTGAGCAACTTGCAAGGTGCCGTGTCGGGGGCGGGGCCAGAGAGTCAAAAGATAATCACGTCATCATTAACCTGCAGGCTGCACTCTGCGAGAAAATATTAAATAAAAAAAGAGTAAAATAATAAATAAAAAAGTGGGGCTGCTGTAAGTGCAGGCAGCCTAGGGACAGCATCCATATTTAAACCCAGTGCCATGACAACAACGGCCCTCGCGGCCAAAAAAACAGACCGGCCCACCGGGAATTTTCCCGGTGCTCGATTAGGCAATCTGGGCCTGACCGCAACTAACGATTATTTTAATTGTCGATTAATCGATTTGTTTGTTTGGTCAATAAAACGTCAGAAAATGGGGAAAAATGGGGATCAGTTTTTCCCAAAAGCCCGAGATGACGTCCTCAAATGTCTTGTTTTGTCCACAGCCCAAAGATATTCAGATTCCCGTCCCAGAGGAGAGAAGAAACTAGAACATGTTCACATTTAACAAGCTAGGTTTCCTCGCATCGTAGTTTTCCTTGGATTGGGGTGGCACCTAAATCATGGTTGCAGCTGCCGCCGGTGTCCTGCTCACAGTCCTGCTACGCCCTACTATGCCCTACTACGTGTGCTACGCCCTACTATGTCCTGCTATGCCCTGCTACGCCCCCATACGCCCTGTTATGCCCTGCTATGTCCTACTATGCCCTTTTATGCCATGCTATGCCCTACTACGCTCTGCTACACCCTGCTATGCCCTACTACACTGTGCTACCCCCTGCTATGCCCTGTTATGCCCTGCTATGTCCTACTACATCTGCTACACCCTGCTATGCCCTGCTACCCACTGCTACGCCCTGTTATGCCCTGCTATGCCCCACTACGCTCTGCTAAGCCCTACTACGCCCTGCTATGCCGTGCTATGCCCTACTACGTCCTGCTATGCGCTGCTACGCCCTACTAGGCCCTGCTACCCCCTGCTACGTCCTACCACGCCCTTTTATGCCATGCTATGCCCTACTACGCTCTGCTACACCCTGCTATGCCCTACTACGCTGTGCTACCCCCTGCTATGCCCTGTTATGCCCTGCTATGTCCTACGACGTCTGTTACACCCTGCTATGCCCTACTATGCCCTGCTACGCCCTGTTATGCCCTGCTATGCTCTACTACGCCCTGCTATGCCCTACTACGCTCTGCTAAGCCCTACTACGCCCTGCTATGCCCTGCTATGTCCTACTATGCTCTGCTACACCCTGCTATGCCCTACAACACTCTGCTACACCCTGCTATGCCCTACTACACTCTGCTATACCCTACTATGCCCTGCTTCCCCCTGCTATGTCCTACTATGCCCTTTTATGCCATGCTATGCCCTACTACGCTCTGCTACACCCTGCTATGCCCTACTACACTGTGCTACCCCCGGCAGAGTGTCTGGGTCTGTCCGAGGTTTCTGCCTAAAAGGAAGTTTTTCCTCGCCACTGTTGCACTAAATGCTTGCTCTTGGGGGAATTGTTGGGTCTTTGTAAATTATAGAGTGTGGTCTAGACCTACTCTAACCCTAACCCTATCTGTAAAGTGTCTTGAGATAATGATTGTTATGATTTGATACTATAAATTAAATTGGAATCAGATAACCTTTTTTTTCATTAAAAATGACTCAAACCGATGATTAGATTATCATAATTGCCAATCAATTTAATAGCTGGCAACTAATCAATTAATCTTTGCACCTCTACATTATTTATTTGTGTTTTACCATGAAGTTCAGTGTGGATATTTGCACACATAGTTCAGCCAGGCTACGCATTTCCGCCTCTGGATTTTTAATTCCAACTGGCACCTGAAGTTTCTGGAGACCGTCACCGCTGTCAAACTGGTGAGGAGTCCGTCCAGGCGCAAGGAAAAAGTTACGCCAAAGTTTACAGAGTGCGTCTGGCAAAGACTGTGCTGGAAAGAGCCATCGCCTGCGAGGCTTTGAATGGAAGACCATATTTGGGCTGTGAATTATGACAACTTTTTAGCGGGGGAGTAAATATTAGGACAGGGGGATACTCCTGTGGAGAGACAGCGAGACAGCGAGTGCTGAAAAGAAAAAGTGAAGACCAAAGCGAAAGACACGAGATGAGGGAATAGAGCAGCGATTCTCACGGGCCGTGTTCACACTGCAGCTAAATACGGTCATCACTCCTCAGGAGACGCAAAGCCGGTTCAGTTCACACACAGTTCGATTATGAAAAAGAAGAAAGTGAGAGCGTTCTACCACCAGAGTAAACAAGTAAGCCACTTCAACCAACTGGAGTGCAGACTGGGTTGGTTCCAGCAGAGCCACTCTCTCTTGTGCATTCACTGCCACTCTACACAGCAAAAAAAGCAAAAACGTACGTAAGCATAATCATCTAATTTCTAGCAAAAGTATCTAATAACACTTAATGTAAGACACAATCACAACGAGTCATATTTCAGTGAGATACAGGGACTTGGTTTAAGACAATGCATCCTAAAAGGACCAGTGTGTAACGTGTGTAGTTGTTCATTATCAAAATCTGTGTTGCCCGTTCACAAACTTGTCCTTTTTCATGAATATTTACCTCCACCATCAATTCCAAGTATTCCTTTTGGCTTGAAATTTTACATTTGCATTCACATGAACTGGGGTAGACGCTCCAATACGTTAGCCGTTAAGGGACATACAGGACATACTGCTCCGCCTTTCGCGTTTTCGCTGTCACATTATCAACTCACAGGTGCTGCTGATGCTGCTAAAGGGTATCGTAGCTTCCCGGCCCCGGTGGCAAGTTTGAAGACGGAAACATGGAGGACCACACATATTCAAAATCCAAATTTCAGGAACAGGAGTCTTCTTCTTCGCCCAGAAAAAAAGGAAAAGGATATTGAAAAGAGCAAGAGACCGGCTTTTTGAAGCGTGAAGGCTACCGTAGCTGTAATACCTACTTTGAACTGCGTGATGCGAGAGAGTTGATTGTGATATATGAGCTCAACGCTAGATGGGAGAAATTCCCACACGGTGGACCTTTAAATATCTTGTTAAGTTATAGTGTTTAACCCTCGTGTTGTCCTTGGGTCAAATTTGACCCATTATCAAAAAGTTTCTATATCAGAAATTTGGGTTTTCTTACAACCAAATTGTCAAAAAGAAATAACGTGGATGGTTCCATACAATGCTCTTCACAAGTAAAATAAATGATCAGTTCACCACTTTCATTGAATTTGGGTGTTTTTAATCAATTATTAAATGTGACATCCTCACATTTTCAACCGACTTATGGCAAAATGATCTGCAACAGTCTGTTGAAGTTGAACAGTTTGTCAGCTGTTCATGTCGACAAGAGTCCACACAGCTGGACAAAATGATGCACAAACAACATATATACTTTCAACTAACTCCATTGTAAACCCACCAGCTGCATTATTAGACACTCAGAGCAACTGACGTAGTGTAAAGAGAGAAAAAGTCTGCAATCTTCGTGTCCCGTGTCAAACCAAAAGTCAACGTTGGCTTTTTGAAAGTTACGTAAGGCTAAGTACGTTAACATCTACTCCTTAGGTAACATTCTTAACTAATGCCACAAGCATAATTTATGTAACAAACGTATAGGCTAGGGCTGTGCAATTAACCAAAATCGCGATTAGAATTTCGGCTCCTAACAATCGTTAGAAGCACATTACGCTTTGCAAGTTTGATGCCGTGCCTCTCTCTCTTTATGCATGTTTTAAATCAATAAGACATTTTCACAGCACATGGAAATAAGTGGACATCCATGGTATTTAAAATTGGATAAATGTATGCAAAGTACACACGGTTAATGCAACACCACTGCTGTGAAAAAAAAACTAAAAAAAACTCCCTCTCTCTATGCTTTTGTGTGTGCAACAGGATTATGAAGCACAGGGTTACATAATCCATCTCAGCCAATCAGTGAGCATGACTGCTCTAACGTCATAGAGTTGTTGATTTAACACATACACACACACACACACACACACACACACACACACGCGCACACACAAACACAGCTGGAGCCAGGTATCAGCTCTCACAGGAAAAGCAGAACCAGCTGTCTGAATTCGACACACACACACACACACACACACACACACACACACACACACACACACACACAAAAAAATACCGTTCCCACCCACACACACACACACACACACACACACACACACACACACACACACACACACACACACACACACACACACAGTCACAGAATCAGAGGTATTCCTTAAGTTTTAGGAGGCGCTCAGAGAGTCTGGACTTTAACATACAGCAGAAGGATTATTGAACCATCAACTTTTTCAGTTTATCACCGAAGTTCATTCAAACCCCTGAAGTAGCGGTTTTGAATTTTGCAGCTTCGTAACTAAAAGCTTCTCAGCTTAGGGACCTGCCTCACCAGTCCTGCAGCCTGCTGATCATTTACCTTAAATATTCCATACTGTGCACGCACGCACGCACACACACGCACTATTACGCACATTTTGCTATGACATGGGTTTAGGGTTATAAATAAAGCACCAGTATAGTCCGTCAGAACTGTTGTTGGACGGTCGAATAGCTTTGGAATTTCCAGATATGTTTCATAGTATAGATTAAAAAATGTAAAATACCAATAAAAGACAAATAGTGAGGGAACGTAATAAGATGCCGAATAATGCACCGCAGGGCCTCAAAGCAAGAACTAAAAAGAAAAGAAACCTGACAAAAACAATGAATGGTTAAACTACCAAATTATATTTTTATGAGAGCAGCAAAGATGAATTGATTGTCAGCTGTTACAGACGCTGTTACGGACACTTTTATCCAAAACAACTTACAATTGCTATATATCCGAGGTCACATGTCACTGGAGCAACTAGGGGTTAAGTGTCTTGCTCAGGGACACATTGGAAATCAAACTCAGATCTATCTATATATCTAGTCACTTTGCGACGAGTGCAGATGTGAGTTGCGCATGCGTCACTTTGCGACAAGTAGCCTACAAGATGCTAACGGCTTTTTGAGCTAACGTTAGCAATCAAACAATCCTAGATAGCTAAAACACTTTTGAAATGACTGCTGGCTACAAGTTAGCAATCAAACACAACAAAGGCTGTCACTTGAATGGCGTTTTGAGCCAACGTTAACAATCTAACAATCATAGATAGCTAAAACGTTTTTGAAATGATTTCCGTCTTCTGTTATTGAATGTAAAGAGAAAAGTTTATTATTTTATGGACTTCACAAATTTCAGTAAGACACGTTATGCCGTAAACCGTTTAAATCTGAGCATGCGCGACTCACATCTGCGCTCGACTCCGATTCCAACTAGCCTACTGCTCCGAATAAGTGACAAAATAACGCCAACATGTTCCTGTTTACATGTTGTGATATGCTTTTACTATCTAGTAATTGTTGACTCTATTACTCCAACTCTGAGCGAACTCCAGGCGAACTCTCTGCTCCTCACCACAGGGCTTCAGGTGCTGCTAGCAAATCACTCCGCCCAAGTAGCAGAAGTAGCAGTGCTTCGCCTTTCTGAGAATATAGTTCCCAGTTTATATACGGTTAGAAGATGGCTGTGACTCATATGACCTTGTTATTTGTACACCCTGCGACTATACAAATCACAACATGTAAATAGGAACACGTTAGCGTTATTTTGTCACTTATTGGGAGCAGTAGGCTAGTTGGAACCGGTTACCTCCAGGATCTGTGCTAGGGTTAGCTAGCTCTGGGGGCGTCAGACAGAGTTACAACACGCCCGGAGATGAGAAGGGTATGTATGGACTTGTCTAACTCTGGGGGGATACTGTGAATAAGCTAAAGTCCCAATAAGTCGCCGTGTTCCTTTACATGTAAAACGGAGGGGATTTGGGAATGCTCATTGCAGCAAAAACTTGTGGATATTTTTGTGAAAAATGAATGTCTCAACATAGAAACACACGTTCATCTATAATGTGTTCAAACTCAATACCTCTCAACAATTGTCAAACTAAATCAATGTATAAAAAAATATATAAAAAAAAAAAAAAACACAACAGCAAATGGCACCTCTACAGGTTGCTATTGTTAGACCTTCATACAGTCCCTCATGTTTACACCTCAGACTTGCTCTGCACATGGCGGCAGCAGGTGAAGGCCAAGTGTCGCCCTCTGGGTCACCGTGGCATTTTCACAGCCAGTTCAGAGAATTAACCTTCCAGTCGCGCAGGCACGCACACGCGCACGACGCACGCACGCACGCACACGCCACACACACACACACACACACACACAGGCCACAAAAATACCTCCAGGGAAATAAAACAAAACCATTCCCTGCAGCTTCACTTTAACCACACACCATTTTCTCACCACACAGCACAGCTCGGTGCCCCAGGCTGGCTGATCTATTGAAACCTGCTTCGTGTTAATAGTGATGAAACTCTGCCAGACGCCCGCTGAGGAGGGTGAGCGTCAGACCGGAGACCTCCTGACCTCCTCAGGATCTGTCAGACGGAGAGAGAGCTAATAGCTCTCGGTGTGGACAACACGCTGAGACCGCTGGATGTTTGGAGCGGAGAACTCCGTTTAGCACCCCTGAGTATCAGTAAGTGAACCCCTCACTCACGGTGCGCCTCACACATACACACACTGGGAAAACACTCGGCGTCAGCGAGACGTGAAACCACAATCGGTCACAGCTACAGATCACATGCTGGTGGTTTGTTAACGGAGCTGCATTGCAACTGTATGATGGACAGAAACAAGCAGGAGCAGACCGGGATATCACGACAGCTTTTTGGAATTGGTTTAGAACTGGGCGATATGGGAAAACAAAAATCTAATATAACAATAGTTTTTACCAAAGACATTGATTTCGATATTGCAGCGATATTGTAGGGTTGACTATTGGTGCGTTCACAAAATATTTACACAATAAGAGTTTTGATAAATAATCACCAATCATGTGGATACAATGACTAAGTGGGTAAAGGCAAATAATAGAACAGCTAGAACAGTCTGATAAGTTCAAAAATGACATCACTTCATTGTAATGCAGCCTTTAAAACCAGGGAAAAGACAACACAATATTGCAATATCCAAAATTGAAGAGGATATCTAGTCTCATATATCGATGTCAATATAATATTGATATGTTGCCCAGCCCTTAATTGGTTTGAGAGATGTTAAAGGATAAGGCTGGTGTCATTTCATCTTTTAATTTATATCAACAATCCCCCCTGAAGAGATGAAAAGCAACAGAGATTTTATCCTCCCAACAAGTAGCAAAAGCCCGATGCAGCTCATGTCTCCATGCCACAGAAGTTCAGTGTGTCCAAAAACTATTAACCTTCTGACACCTGCGGGAGAGTCGGCACTCCCGGCCAAAATTACTGTCTTTAAGAGGCTGTAGCGGGTCATGTTCTATGGCTAGAGGTAAGATACTGGCATCATATGAAACTACAAGGCCTACGGCAACCAGTGGTACCAACCATGTCTAGCTTCTCTCTAATAACGCTCTTATTTAACACTTTTTGCAGAAATCTCCAAATGCCGCCAAAAGTGTTTGAAACTAAACCGCAACAACACTTTTTCTATGGTGTTCCTTAGGGTATTTTTGTCTTAATGTGGTATTTTGGAGGGATTTTTGACCATTTACAGTACCGGTTTCTCATTTAAGTAAATGGGCAAGTGTATCCAAAACCTTGGTACTGGACTGGTACTCTATATCAATTCTTGACCCCTTCTTGGTCAAAAATGGGTAAAATGTGCACCAAATATGTGTAACAAATGGTAATAGCCCCAAAATTGCTGCAACAACTTATGAGACATAATTGAGCATGGGGTTGGCATCATAAACGACCATCATAATGTTCTAAAAAGGTGCCTAACCAAAACATGTTAATTACAGATTCATGAAAAACACTAATTGACACAGTGTTGAGCTCAAACTAATCCAAGGTTCCCAGCTTTCAGATGATGTATATCACTTTTATGTAAAATATACTTTTGACCTGCTATCGCCCCCTTAAACATCCCCTGTACCTCATAAAAAAAAGACAAAAAAGGGGTCTATGTGGGTCTCAGAGGGTTAAAAACACATACTCTTACATGAATGCTGTTTTAATTAATTAACTTTAGCTGAAGGAGAGATGTTCGGGACCAACTGGACCATTGGACAATTGGTTCTTTTTTTAATCTTAGCTTCTAGCATTTTTTTGTGATCAACTTGGCTCCCAAAATCAGTAAATACATTAGATGTTGGAGTGAGTCTTCAGCTCCAGTATCAGTTTCTATAACGCTACCTGCTGGGTCTGGACACTTTTGTTTCTAATCAGAAGTGACATCACTGCATGAGAGCTGCATTTGAATTTCTCGTGTGAAAGAAATCCTATACGTATGACGAACGTATAGGAAAAATGAGAAGACAGTCAACTGTTTCCAAGTCCACTGCAGTCGGAAAATAAAAGAATGACAAGTTGTCAAATTCACTGGTAGATGTGCACCCAGGGACAGCACAAACAAGCATGATGGCACAAAGAAATAGAAAGCCAGATAGATAGCTACGCAGTATATATATATAGATATACACACACACACATTAGCTAGCAAAAATATAAAAGGCTTGATTTTGGAGTGATGAGTTGACTCAGAAAGAGCCAGATTGAGCGGGAGTTTTGTTGCATGGTACAGGTGACTGGTGCATTTTCCTATGATTGGTTTGCGGAATTTATTGCATAAAATGTGTAATAAATATCTGAGCAACGCCCAATTAAAACCCAATACCAGGAAAGTTAACAGAAACTTAAATGACAATATCTCGAATTTGGATTGAAACTAATTTCTAATACTTTCAGATACTTACTTTTATTTATATTAAGGCCTTAAATTACATAATTAGAAGGCTAATGTGGATTTGGGTTTCTCCAGTGGCTTTAATGACCTGATTTAACAAATTATTGGAGGCAGCAGCTGTATACGACTCTGAAATACATCTCAGCTTTTAAGTTTGTGCAGAAAACACCAAGAAACTTCACTTCATTGAATTCGCTGGTGCAGCCAAGGACTGACATTCCCAGAAAGTTTACTATTTCACAATATACACTATGCTGATATTGCAATAATCAAATAACCATATACCATAGTAGAATATTTTAACCTCATCTCCCATCCCTCATTTCAATTTCTTGAGTCATGCTGGGATGCAGTAAACGACCATTTTCTACTACTGGGATGCTGCAGCAACCTTGCGTGAACTCCCCATCCCAAGCTGCCAACCAGCTGCATAATCTACATTCACATCATAGCCCAACTCACCCGACAGCCGCCTCTCCCTCACGCTCCTCCAGAAGACATCCCAAGCCTTGTTGGTGGAATCTTTCACATGCTCGCTGAAGGATCTCCGCAGTGGAGTTTTCACCGCCGGCGTCTGAGCCATACTCCACACGTCCAAACAGTTACATATTCCAACTGAAAAACCATGCGTTTCTGGAGGGTTTCTAACCCATGTGGGCAGCGCGCTCCGTCATGGCTCATGCCGAGGGTGTGTTTGACTTAAGAGTTCAGCAAAAAGAGGAAGAGGGAGGAGGAGGAGGAGGAGGAGGAGGCAAGGGAGGGGGGGGGGGGTTGACACTTGATGCAAGAAGTCTGCATGTAATTTGTGAAAACACCGCTGTCCTCTCTCTCCCTACAGCGCACCTCCCTCCTCAGAAAGTTGTGTTGTGTGTGTGTGTGTGTGTGTGTGTGTGTGTGTGTGTGTGTGGGTGTGGGTGTGTGTGTGTGGGTGGTTTGAGCAAGGGGGAGTCAAAGAAAATGTGTGCGAAGAACTGTTTATGCGGATGAACAAACTATTATGGTGCGTCAATATCTGTGTGTTCTCAAGAGGATGGATGTGAACCAGAGAGAGTGTGTGAAGGGTTTTTCGTGTGTGTGCGTGTGCGCACTAGTGTGGGTTCTTAAAAGGATTTGGCCGGCCGAAGAGAGGAAATGACATCTAACCTGGGTTAAAGACATCAGCAGCACGCACAGACACACACACACACACACACACACACACACACACACACACACATAAAGAGAAACTTGAATTCTTTCTCCTTGACACACAAACATGCTTTCTCACACTTTCTCACGCATGCACGTGTGGTCCCAGTTGCTGTGTAATTTGAATGGCCAGCATTCAGAGACATGAGAGACATGCATCTTTAATTGGACTTGAGTACTTGGTTGACTTGTTCTGACTGTCTTGATTGACTTGGACTTGCCTTGGAATGACTTGAAATAGTTTTGAATAACTTTAGACTTGACTTGTCTGAAACTTAAGAAACGACTAAGGAATGACTTCTGACTTGACCTGGACTTGTCTTGTACTGACCCGAGACTTGACTTCAACCCATCTCGAACGACTCCAATCTTTACTTTGACATGTCTCGCATGACTTGTAGTTTCGCACTGCCAGACCTTCCTCCACAGCGCTGCGAAGAAAGGTCTGACTAGTCCACACAGCATTACGGTATCGGAGAAAAACGTGCTGTGGTTTACTGGCATGTCTTTAAAGTGCCCATATTATGAAGAAAAAAAAACAAACACTTTTTTGGGGATTTGGGGTGTTATTTTGTGTCTCTGGTGCTTCCACACGCATACAAACTTGGAAAAAAAAACATCCATGCTGTTTTGAGTGAGATACGGTTTCTGAATGTATCTTGCCTTCAGTCTCCGGGTGAGCTGGTCAAAATCGGCAGGGCTGTCTACATCATCGGACTAAACACTTGGGTGTCGCTAACCACTTTAGCTAATACCACAACTTCACTCAGTACAAGGCAGGATTAGCCGGGAGACTTCTTCTAAACGAGGGCGCACTTCCAACTTTGCGTGGAATACCTGCAGAACAGGGACATGGAAGTAGTTCTATGGTGTTGTAGCAGTGTTTTGCCATTGAGAACGAGGTGACTAACCGCTAGCAGCTCTAGCTTCTAGCTAGTAGTCCTTACCTAGCAAATTTTTTTGAAAATTAAAACCATGTAAACCTATTCTGGTATAACCTCTAAATACAATTATGAACCTGAAAATGAGCATAATATGGGCGCTTTAAACCAATCACAGTCGTCTTGGGCAGCGGTAAGCGCCGAACGGAGCGGTGGTGCCTTAATAGTCTCGGGAACAGTCTCGGGACTGTAGACTACATGACTTGAGACCTGACTCAAGAAGTGTCCCAAAAGACATAAAAAACAGCTTTGATTGTTAGAATATAGTCCACACAGTTCACGACATCATCATCATCATCATCATCATCAACATCATCATCATCATCACTCAAATCTGTTTAAACACATTTCCTCTCATGGGAAAGAGGATAAATAAACAGTACAGGTCAGGACTGCTGGGAAGGAGGAGGATAGAAACTGAGGGAAATGATGAATGGGAGGAGGAAGGAGAGGAAGAGAGGGGGGGATCGGAACTTAATGAGCGACATCCGTGTTATCAGTCGGAAAAGGGTAATGAGTAAATGAGCAGACCCTCCCAGAGAGGCTCAGTCCTATCTAGGGATTGAACCTCGGGTACAGTACCATTTAGTTCCAAGTATCATGCATTTGAGAACATTGGTGTAAATGTCATCTAACAGTTGGCGGTTCCCTCCCAACTAATACACATAAAATGTCTTAATACATTCCCCGCCATTGATGAGATATTCCGGCAATCTGTGTTTTTGCTGTTATATTGTAGGGGGCGCTCTTGCGGATCTTGTCAAGCCCTTGTCCCAACTCGACTGGCCATCCAGCCGAGGCGTTGGTGAGAAGATACAAGAAACACAAAGAAAACTAAAGGCCGAAGGACAATTACAGCCAAGTGTTAAAGATAAGATAAACTTGGGTGGGAAGCGCAAGTTGGAAATGTTCTGTGTTAAGTTGCCAAAACGATCACGTTCTCTAGTAGGGAAAAATGCAAAAATGTGTTTGTAATGAGTAACCCAGCAGAGAGCCAGTGGAATTAAACACATTAACATACACAGCACAGCTCTCTCCACACACACTCTGCAAGTCAAAGCCCACAGCTGTCAGATCAACAGCAGAATTCAGTACAAACGGCATGTTTTTTATTAATTAGTTAGTCATTTATTTTTCTAATAAATTTTTCACCTTTTATTTTGATTGCATTTACATTCATGCAGTGCGGGAAAAATAACTCTATGCTTATTGTTTAATTCGGTTCCCAAATCTTTGAGCAACAAGTGACAGTGTTGTAGTACTCGAGACTGGTCTTGGTCCTAAAGCTTTAGTGCGTAACTTTTTGATATTAATGAACATCTGTTAGATTCAAGCCATCGCCAAATGAGTTGCTACAAAGTTAAGTAAGACTATCAGCTCCACACAACTCTCTCTGGATTTCTCAGTAAGGCTATGTTCAGAAGATTGTGGCATCTGGCGACTTTCCCGCGCAGAAACTCGAGTGAAGATAATGACCTCTTCTGGAGAGTCCATCATGTTTTTTTAATCCTCCGTGTCCTCCTTGGCTACTAGCAACTGTGTGAAAAAGGTTGGGGGGGGGAGGCTTGTTCACAAATCACAACCTGCATCTAGAGCTACAAAGAGTAATAAATTAACCAATAAGTTGGCAAGTATTAAATTAATCACATCTGTTTTGATAATTGATTAATCAGTTTAAGTAATGTTTTTATGAAAAAAAGCTAAAATTCTTTGATTGCAACTTGTTAAATGTGAATATGTTCTAGTTTCTTCTCTCCTCTGTGACAGTAAACTGAATATCTTTAAGTTGTGGACAAAACAAGACGTTGGAGGACGTCATCTTGGTAATTTGAAAAACACAGATCGAAATTTTTCACAATTTTCTGAAAATAATCGACAGATTAATCGACAATGAAAACAATCATTAGTTGCAGCCCTAGCCTCATCTGTCATCAAATTTGTGCAGCTTTGAAAACGTTGAACTTGGCTTGAACTTGACAGCCTATACCAAGAAGTTTTGTCGGCTTCCAATTCCTCCGCAGCTAAACAGGCGGAGAGTTTTAACAGTTCAACAATAATGATTTCGTCAAGCTCCAAAATCTCAGGCATCCACTCACTGAAGTCTCAAACCTACTCGGCATATCTGACAGTGAACATTTCAGCCGCAGGTTTGGAACACCGTGCTCCGGTATCAAAGCGAGCTTCTTCTTCCTTTCTTTTTGTTTCCAAAAGCCTTTAGACCCAAGTGTGTCAGAACAAAAGCTCGCTATTTGAATATCAGCACAGCCTGAAGCTTGATCAATCCACTGCGGTGTTATGCAAAGTTAAAACCATTCAATGTCCCTATTACTGCATGCCTGCAATCCCCTCCAAGAGTTTCTCTGACGGCTTTTATAATATGCGTAATAGAAAGCAGGTTCTGCCAACCCCCCCCGCCCCCCGCCCCCTCTTCTTCCTCTGCTGGGAGGGTGATGGGAGACATCTTCTGGCACATTTGTTTACCCTTCAAACAAGACCTAAATTAGTTGCATTCCCAGCGGTTTTTTCAAACGCAGGTAATTAAATAGCACTCAGCTGCGTGCTGCGCCACTACGATCTGGAAAAAAAAAATAAATAAATAAAAAGCCAAGCAGCCAGCGAAATAGAGTGCACAGTCTTACCTGTGATAGAGCGCATCCATTTCATTAGCATGAGTCTAACTAATGCGCACATATCCAGAGTGACTCACCGCTCCGAGCAGGCAGGTGGGAGTTTGCTCGCTGACACTTTGACGGGCTGGCGGCGGCAGGATTCAGCCGTGTGGCCTTTGGTTGTCTGAGATGATCTGTCGAACCAAAGCGACACAATAAAAGTGACATTAAAGACACACGTGAGAGGCGTTAAAGCGGATCTTTAAAGTAACCCACTGGCTACAAATTGACACTAATGAAGTGGTCTCCCTTATTCCTAAGTAAACTCGTGCCCTTTCTTGTTTATTATTGGCATCAGAGTCAGTACAGTTGCCGAGTAAAGGCCTGTTCACACCGGGACGAATTTTGCGTGCGATATTCGCCGACGTTTAACGCCTCGTGTCTAAACAAAGGGCGCCAGTGTGAGTGCGCCGCGTCAAAAACTATCCGACCAATGAGATTGGCGCTTTTGCTCACGTGTCTGGAGCTTCTGAAGTTACAGGAAACACAACTTGGGGGCGCTCAAACACAAAACGGTCTTGCCGAGCACACATACGTAACGGCGAAGAAGATATACGCCAAGTAGCGTCTACACTGCCGGGAAGAAAAAAGACGAGGAAGATGCAAGGCAAGATGAATGTAGAGCTGCTGGTCTGTTGTGCGAACATAAGCACTTTATCAACAGCCTCTTGCAAAGAGACTGCTATGGAGTGGTATTCAGGAAATGGGCTTGTGGTGTTCATTTTGTTTTTACATAGTTTTTTTCCCACAACGTTTGACAATGCATCGTTTGTGTGCTGTAGTGGAAGAGGTAACAATGGAAAAGCCCTCAGAGATACATATACAAGAAAGCATCTAATGTCAGGGATGAATTTGATCAATATTTCACTCGGTCATCGTCAGCGATCGGGTGTACACAAAAAAGCGTTGAAAACGCTGGAATAACGCCGATATTCGTCGGTGTAATACGGGCTTTAAATGTAATGCTCTTCCTTTAAAAAAAAAAATCTTTTACAGATTGTTTTTCTGAAAAATCCACTTTCTCAATTTCTGAATCAACTGCTCGTCTCAGCCATTGCAAAGTCCTGCAATTTTTCTAGCCCTGGTTTTAAAAGGCATAGTAAGTGATGTTAATCCATTACACTTTTTTTTGTCAAATTCAGTGAATATCTCATCACGGTCACCTAGCTCTCTAGTTTCTGTGTGCGCTGAAAAAAAATGTATCCTGTTTTAATACACAGCCCTGGCTGTGTAAATGGAAAACAAACAGAAAGGAGTGCAAGAGGTACAAAACACAGTTCCAGCCAATGGATGTGCCGGCCGGCCAGTGGTTATCTGTCTGTGAATCTCGGGGGCGGAGCTTCTGAAGGGGGTTGTATTTGTTTGGCTGTTGAGTTCAAATATCAAGAATCTTTGCGCAACATCGCTTACTGCACTTTTTAAAAGAGCTGCTTTTTTTGAAGCATTCATGGATTCAGTACATCAAACCTCCCTCCACTGTACGCACGGTAAAACACACCGCCAGAAACACACACTCAAGTGTCCAAAATATCATGAACCCCTTTCCTCCTGTTGAGCTGCTCCCCGCTGCTCCCAACCCACACTCAGTACGTTTACATGCACACCAATATTCCACTATTATTCCGAACATGACAATATTCAGAACATTTTGAGAAATCCTGTTTTGCACGGCTACATGTAAACGGGAATATTACTGGAATATTCACTTTCATTAGCTATGTAAACAGTTTAGTCGGAATATCGTCTTTTTCAGAATAAGGGCAAGAAAACAGACTATTATGTTCATGTAAACGTAGCCAACGTCTTAATTGCCAAGCTGGAATTTTAGAATTTGCACTTTTTTTTTCTCTAACAAAATGACTCAAACCAATTAATCAACAATCAAAATAGTTGACAACTAATCAATTCATCTTTGCAGCTCTACTGACCATGACCCTATCCTTAAAACCAACTTTCACCAGTGGAGGCGAGCCACCTCGCCTCCACCACAACTACACATTAATGATAATGTGATATTAGCATTCAGACTGTAACACAACAAAGGCCATGCGGAGCGTAACACCTCCAACAACTCTAACAATGTCTCGGATGAAAACCCTTACACATTTTATACTCCCACAAACCAAATAGCCTACTTGTTGTGTTCCCTGCGGCGGGAAAACACTGATTGCCACAGCTTACAGTGTAAGTGTCTTGTGATAAGCACAGCTCAGTGGCCTCATACGTTTAGGAAGTAGGGCTGTCCTCAACTAAAGAAATTCTTAAGTCGTCTAATGTCCCCATATGACTTTGTCGACTAATCGAGATCTGTAGAACTGAGTTTCTCCACAAAGAATCACGCAAAAGCATCACTTTAAATCGTGTTGCACATCTCAACCACAGTCCTGCCATTTTTTCTAGCCCTGGATTTAAAAGAGCTGCTTTTTGTGAAGCATTCATGGCTCCAGTACATCAAACCTCCCTCAACTGTACACACGGTAAAACACACCGCCAGAAACACACACTCAAGTGTCCAAAATATCATAAACCCCTTTCCTCCTGTTGAGCTGCTCCCCGCTGCTCACAACCCACAACGTCTGATTGCTAAGAGGACTAAAAAGCTTTTTTTTTTTTTTAAACCCGCCTCCTCTCCTCACCTCGCTTCCAGTTTTTCGCCTCCAGGCACAGACTGTATTGTAAGTCTGGTCCTGTTCTCCTCTGCTGCTGCTGTTGTTCCTGCCCAGAAGCTTGTCACTCATCTTGATGAGCTGTCTACCTTAGGCCTCTGGCTGCAGCAAACAGCATAAGTAAACTCTCCTCAGGCGCCCAAGCACTGAGCAAAATTCTTCTGCACAGATCTTCGGCTTGCTTTCGAACCTTTCGTGTCAGTTCACTTGTTTGATTTAACTTTTTTTCCCCTCTCCTTTTTGTGCTGCCTGCCATTGTTGCTGACCTGTGACCTCCCTCTGATAATTATAGCATGGATCAGTGCTGCACCCTGTTGGCTAGGAGACACAGGAAGGTTTCACAAGAACTGGAGTCAATTGTTGATTTAGCCATAGACAGAATATAAAATGGACCAACAGACCCCGTTGCTCTTGACGGAGACCAGGAAACATAGACAGTATATAATGGACCAACAGACCCCGTTGCTCTGGACGGAGACCAGTGAAGGCTATTAGAAGCACTTTTCCGGTGATCTCTTGCTTTACTGCGCAGCCTCCAACTGAGAGAGACAACGTAGATGTGACGTGAGCAATGTGTCTGAAAGTTGGAAGTCTTCTGGTAGCTGTGCCAAGAGAAATCTCAATCATTCCCAATCTTACAGAGACGGAGAGCTTAGGTATATGTAAGGAGATAACATGGACAAAGGCTAATTATTGCTAACTAAAATGCTAGTTAACATTAGTAATTAAACCTAAACAGCTCATGTAAGTCGAAACTGCCTGCGAGCTTCTCCTGTACTATACGGTAATTCCTCTACTATGTGACACAATCGTTAGCCTATTTTTACAAAACCGTCTGCTACGGAGCCATAACGTGAGATACAAGGTAATGGAGCCTTTTATACATTGTTGCGTTTCTTTAGAAATAAACAACGGACAAATAGAGTCTTTAAACGCTTCAGATGTAAAGTTATTCGCTGTCAAAGTGGCGCCAAAATAAATGGCAGTCAATGGAAACAAAAAAATGACGAAAAATGCGACATGCAGTAAAACAATCAAAGATATTTTACTTTTTCAATAAAATAAAAGCATGGCAATAAACTATACATGTCTGCCCCTTGATGTGATTCTCAATTTCCAATGAGCTTGACACTCCTGGTTTAGCAGATTTTTGTGTAGCACACTCAAGTTTTATTTCCGTCCGTAGACCAAGCTAACTATGCAAGCATTCACTCTTCCTGGGCATGTGTCTGGGGCCAAATTGCAAATAAAGTTCTCTTAAACCCAGTACTGGAATGTAACTAAGTACAGTAAATGTACTCAAGTACTGTACTTAAGTATACATTTAAGGTACTTGTACTTTATTCGAGTCCTTTCTTTTCATGCCACTTTCTACTTCACTACATTAATCTGACAGTTTTAGTTACTTTAAGAATTAGGATTTTTGCACCCAAAACACATGGAGTTCATAAAATAAGATATTTTATTATACATTTAACTACCCAATAATTTAAAGGCCTACAAGTCCAGCTGAAATGATTAGCTGATTAAACACATTACTGTTTTCAACGTTTCCTGTTTCTAAAATGTGAGGATGTTTCTGCGTTGAGTACTTTCACTTTTAATACTTTAACGCAGAAGCATAAATTGGCCTTTACTTTTGTGGCTACATAAATGCTTTACTTATTAAGAATAGTCTACATCCACGACGTTCCACTTCCGGGATTGTTCAGGAAATTCCACCAGATGTCACTCTTTTTGCCTGAACAGTGGATTTGTGAGGACTATGGTTAACTGCTCCTCAGATCTCTGCAGGGTAAATCCAGACAGCTAGCTAGACTATCTGTCCAATCTGAGTTTTCTGTTGCATGACTAAAACAACCTTTGAACTTCCACATCTTCCACCAAAACAAGTTCCCTCCAAAGGCTATTTTGCAGTAGCCTGGCTCCGCCCTCCTACGCACTTACGCTCAATTGTCATTTCCCTTCAGTACTCCGTCTGGGTTTGCGATATATTCTATGTTGGCGGTCCAATCAGCGAACAGAGGGAGTGGCTGAGAACGATGACGTTGAGGTCGTGCGCTAGAGCTGCGGCGGAGAAAGATGCGAGCGAAGTCATTCGGTCCGTTGTGGCAACGCTGCCAAATATCCAGAAGTTAAAGCCCGAGCAAGAACAATCTTTGCTGAGTTTTGTTGGGGGGGGGGGGCATGATGCTGTGGCCCTCCTCCCCACGGGGTTCGGGAACAGTTAGATGTTGCTGATGTACTTTTCACACAAACGGAGGCCTGATGCTGCATAGTGCAAAACCTCAGCAGTGCTGTTGTATTACCGAAAGAGTTCTTTCTGCTGCTTCACATTAATACATGTAATACAGTTTGTTACGTTGGAGCTGTTAGTTCAGCCCCAGTCCTCTGCTGGAGTGCAGTTGTTTTTTCTTTGGTTTGATTGTTCCAGATGGGTAAAGATTTGGATTCTTCGTCTACATGACTGTCCCCGAGACATCTACCACGATTAGCTGGTGTATATTCTAAGAAATATCTGTGTGTTAACTATTAACAGTTGAATGACTGTATATTTCAACAGAAATTGTCCATAGAACGTGATTCCTATTTTTAAATTTTAAATTGAATTATTTTTCGTCCACAGAGGTTGGTTTTATGAGATAAAAGAAGTCACTTGTTTCAACGTTTGTCACTTTTTACGAAGTTCTTTACATTTTTGTCGACATTTTGGGCGTTAAGACATTTTTTTTCACATTTGAAGCTACTGCTCGCAGGGAAGTTGGAAGTATTTTGTGTGGGGGGGGCACGCCCCTTTAGGAGACAGGAAGTGTGTACCGTTTCATACCATTGGCGCTTCTTGAAATGTGCCATCTTTAGTATAGAGTGTCTTTGGTGTGGAGGACAGAGGCCACCAAGTGTGGGGGACATGTCGTACCCCGTATCCACTACGCCCTTGGTTGTATGGTTCGGAGGACTTATTTTTTAAGCCCTGAAAAGTGTTTTCAGACTGAAGTTTTGTCTAAATTTAATTACTCAAATGTGATCATTGGATGTTTTTGCTGTCCATATCTATTTGCCACAAACAGTGATTGCACTTACTGTACAGATGTTAGCTGTAGCTAGCTGACAACACATATTTACCTCAGGGTGTGTTAGTGCTAAAGATCAGAGTCAGACTGATTTCAAAGCTTGCCAGCTATTCCTTTTATTTTCCTCCTATGTCTCAGTTTTCATCGGGTCTCATGAAGTCAAATAGCTCCAGGATAAACACAAATTCTGAAAAATATCAAAGTGATCCTTGCCTCTTCTAGAATGAATTCCCATATTCTTGTATCTTTCCATTAACTTTTGTATGGAATCACACCACCTTTAAACTTTACTTTGCGCTTTGCTCCATTTGGCTGCAAAGATGGTGATAATTCTTTGTGTGATCCTTTTCGCATTACACATGGCGAGGGAGAGAATGGGATGTTTTAGCCACATTTGCTTTTGTATTTTACCTTTTGGAGTTGAGACATCTACTAATGTCTGTCTGCCAGAAAAACCTGTGGATGTGTTGCAAACAGACACGGACAACAGTGATTTTATTAGTTAGGTTTTACATTGTGATTGTTTCTTTAATAGACTTCCATTGCATCCCCACTCTAATCAACTAATCTCTTGTTACACTAAACGACTTGTCGAGCAATTCCACTGTCGCAGACTATTTTTCCAATCTGGGAAGGAAATAATGAGTCTTGCCAGAGTTGAGGCGCTACCGTCGTGCCTCAATCATTTGGTGTAAGGTGGTCATAAAACTCAGTCTGAGTCTTTTTCCCGTCTTGAAGTTCTGATGAAATCAAACGTGTTTTATAATATTATACGCAAGTTTAAGTCTTGGTAGTGAAGTTGAATCATGTGAACATTGTCAACAACCAATGGGTGCGCTCCCTCCAGCACCAAACAGGAGTTGGAGGGAGCGCACCCATCAAGCCAGTGGTGTTTATTGTTGCTATGTTGCCGCGTTAAAGAGGGAAAGTTGACGGCTTTCTACCCTTCTGAAGCGCGTCATCCAATGGGAGTTCTACCGGCAGATAATCGCAGCCCTCCGGGTACTGCCGTCATTCATCTACATGTATTCGGCAGAACAGAAAATCTGCAAACTTTCCCTAAAGTTCCAGCTAACGCTAGCGGTAGCTAGCTAGCTTGGTAAAAATGTTCTAAATGAATCTAGTTGTAGTCTTGCAATGTGTGACCCTGCCAGATCCCCAGGCTTTACATATTATGACAGTCTTTAACATTAGCTGTGAGATGATTGTCTTCAGATGTGAGACAGTGTCAGACTTTAGTCTTTTCAAAGTCTTCTAGTGTATGGTGAGCATTACTTGTTGATGAGATTAATCCTCTTTAGTGAATTCAATAGTTTTCTTTGAATATTATATCAAAATCTATGTTTTATTAACATTAAAAAGCCAGCTGATTGTGGATTACTGTTTGTGGAAGAAGACTGGTGTGCTGATGCTGACATGTGACGCTGGTTGATACACGTAGTCAGAAGTTGTTAATTTCCTAAAGGATGATCTTTCATGTGTGAAATGCACCACAGGGATCAGAACGTATTGGCTCAAACTGTGACCAGTAGCGCTTTAGGGAGGATGGAAATTCCATGGGCCTTGACATCCTGTAAAGGAAGAAGTCTGCACACCTGTAACATCTGTAAATTGAGCCCAGTGGCCATTAAGATAGCGGCGGGAGATGACCCATGGGGAAGCCGTATACCTCAGTTTGGCTCGGCTCAGCGCTTGATCCTTGCAGAGGTCCGTGCCAAATATAAATCGCTTTCATTACATGAGTTCAAAGCCACGGATCAAATACTGTACACCTGCAGCTTAATGCCAATCATCACCTCCATTGATCAGATATCTGAGCGTGGATTGTCCGGCTGAACGTGAGCTGTGCAGCACCTGTAGAATCTTTCATACGCATTGAAACTATTATAACCTCAAATAGCCTCCGGTGATGGAAGACACACTGACATCCTGGTGTGTGCTGCTGTGTTCTACAGAACGTTGCACACACTTTTTAACATCTAACTATAAAGCGAGGACCCTCTGTATGTGTGTGTGTCCGTTTGTCACCCTTTCCTGGGTACCCAATGAACTTGGCGTTTGGAATTTGAAGCAGTTTGGACAGCGTTGAATATTAATAAATATGAATGCAACAACTGACCGCACAATGAAGGTGTAAGGGGGAAAAAAACTAACACTGGCATAACGCTGGCTTCACTTCTACCCTTCACAATAAAAGCCCAGATGAAATTCACTCAGAGCATTTCGCTAAGAGGAAACTCAATACAATTGCCGACACTACATATCAACAAAAAGCCAGACAATAGATCGTATTACATTGCTGTGAGCTGTAAATTTGTACTTTCGGTAAATAAAATCTGAATCTCCAACGTAACCAGTAACATTTCTCTGTCAGATGATGGTTTCCTCTGAAGTAGATGTACACATTAAGTCCGTAGTGTACAGTGAGGTTGCATATTAAGTGCTTTGGGGTCTTTCTGTAAGTTATTTTGGGGTACAATGGTTCTGGAGAAAGCTGCAATCAGCAATAGAGTCGGGCCAAGCAATCGAGTCGTTCCAAACAGGCCCGTTTTGAATGACATTCTGTATTATGTGAGTCCCAGCCCAGGATAGGAAATTAACTAACACTGTAAAGCTCAACAAGCCACTGACACATATGTTCAAATTTGATTAATTCAATAAATAATTTTTTTTGTCTTAAATCCACCAGTCATTTTCATATTATACCAACATTTGCAGCTTCCTGAGCCTTTTTGGTAAGGTTTCTAGGAAAACTCAGCCCAGAGTAGTTTTATTCTCCCCAAAACAATTTATTTTTAAAGAAGTATATATAAAAAAAATATAAAAAATCGCAACTTTTACTGCAAAAAAAAGACATTAAAACTTTTATCGCAATTTTTTACAAAAGCTCCCGCAAAATCTGGATTTTGGGCCGCAACTATCTCAAAAAAAGGCCGTGAAATCCTGGAGGGACTGTTTATTACTAACACAGTAATAAAGTTTTTTTTTTTCACCTTGCCATTCAGGGCTTCCACAAGAAATAGAAATAACAATAAAGACAAAATGTAGTAAATTAGTCCATCATACTGGATGTCCAGTCAGAGGGTTGGCTATCATCCACGGCTCACGCCACCAATTCAACAATCTGAATCAGCCAAACGACCACTGATGAGAGCCGACGACAGCCAACTGTCCCGGACAAAGCACTAAAGCTGCAGACAGCTTCGGTATCTTCTGGGTATGCCAAGGCCTTTTAACCAACTGATGCAGACATCTGAATGCTGCTGTTTTGTGTGAAAATGTATGTGAATGTGTT
The DNA here is from genome assembly GCF_010015445.1 of Perca fluviatilis. NCBI lineage: Eukaryota > Metazoa > Chordata > Actinopteri > Perciformes > Percidae > Perca > Perca fluviatilis. Next base: position 7,114,722 of record NC_053127.1, on the reverse strand, counting down.
TATGGCAACGTGTCTACATTGTGTTTGCCCCGTCGTGTGTCATTATTGAACTTACCTTGTGCGATCCATTGGGTTTCTCAGTAAAACATGTTGCCCAAATGAGTTCACAAGTAACAGCTGCTGGCATTATTAGTTACATTAGCATGCGGCCATGAAACTGTCCAATGGGAAAGCATGTAAGCTTTTATATACAGGCTACTGAGACTTCTGACACAATTGTCGAAATTGCGTGTTGTAATGTATTATAAATAACCTTTATAATATTTACTCTTATTTGTGTTTCTGTTAAGTAAGGGTAACATGGAAATAATGTTGAATCTTTGTGTGTGGATGTGTGCAGAAGCATACTTCTTCATACTATACCTTTCAACCAAAAAAGCTTTTTTCCTTAAAGAAAAGTGTCAATAATGATGATGTAGCTGTACAGCTGTAAGTATGTAAGTAAGTAAATACGTGTGTAAGTAAGTAATTAAGTAAGTATGTATGTAAGTACGTTTGTAAGTAAGTAAATAAGTATGTAAATGAGTAAGTATTGTATGTAAGTAAATAAGTATGTAAATGAGTATGTAAGTAATTATGTAAGTAAGTAAATAAGTATGTAAATTAGTAAGTATGTAAGTAATTAAGTGTGTAATTAAGTATGTAAGTAAATAAGTATGTAAAAGAGTAAGAATGTAAGTAAATAGATATGTAAAGGAGTAAGTATGTAAGTAAGTAATTAAGTATTTAAGTAAGTAAGTAAGTAAGTAAATATGTGTGTAAATAAGTAAGTAATTAAGTAAGTAAATCGCCATAGAAACCCTCCCGACACTTTTTTTTTACTGCTTTTCTGACGTTTTTAGCATTATCAGATGTTGTCTATTTTGTAAAATGTATTATGAGGCTAAATGTATTTTAATCTATTTCCTTCTTTTATGCCCTTTTAAACATGTAAGATATCCTTGTGTATTTAGAAAGGCGTCCGCCAAATAAAATGTATCATTATTATTAAGTATGTAAGTAAGTAATTAAGTATGTAAGTAAGTAAATATGCGTGTAAATAATTAAGTAAGTAAGTAGAAGAAGTATAGCACCATTCAAAACCCTAGGCTACAAAGTGCTTTACAAAAGTGAAATGGTTAAAAGAACTAGTATTTTGTTGGCCAAATAAAGGTTTGCCCTTCAAATTTACTATATTGACTTTATTCCTCCCGTGACCATAATAACTTCACACGCAAGGTTAGAGACAAAAGTCTGGAAGACTGCCATGTAAAATTAATATCACTTTACAACAAAAGTACAAACTTAAAGAAAGCCGCAGCGGTGCGCTGATGATCGGTGTTCTGATGATCGGTGTTCTTGAGAACTAAGCTGCAAGTAGATTCTCTCCGCAGCACTGACCAACGTCTCGTACAGAGCCAAGCTGTCGGACAAATGTCCCAACAAGCCACTTCCTCAGCTCACTTCTGCTCGGATGAGATGGGCTGACGGGCTGATTGACAGTCCTGACACGTCTGCCCACAGGGGACGGATGGGAAGTGTTCTCTGGATCAATACTAAATACATCCCCCTACCATCACAACTGCAGATCAGAAACAGGACAGAGGCACACTGAACAACACCGGGAAAAACTAATTTAGTCCAAAATACAGTTATTATCACAGTACAGTCATTATAGAAGTCTCACTTCAAAGCAAATGCTCCAACCTCACAAATTACACACAAATTAATTTTCAATTTCTAAATTGTTGACGAAGGTCTTCTGTACTCCCCCTCGTTGTCTTTGTTGATGCATCCATGCATTTCAAAAAATATATAAAAACGGCAGCAGAGAATCTAAGAGGCTGTACAGGATTTTAAAACGACATGTAGGCCGGCCCCAAACCATTAGGAGCCTTACAAACAACTAAAATAACTTAAAATCCATTCTACAAGACACTGGGAGCCAGTAAGGTTAGCTCAAACTGGGCTACATTTCTAATATGCTCTCTCTTTGTTGTTCTAGTTAAAATCCTGGCAGCACAGTTCTGGATTAATTGTAGTTTGTCAGTTGATTGTTTTGAAAAGTTGGTAAAGAGATTATTATAGTAATCTAATCTACTTGAAAAACACCGCATGAACAAGTTTTTTCTATCTGATTTTGCTCAGATAGGAACGGCATTACTAATTATTGAGTTAGGGAATAACTGACTGACTGACTTTGGGTCCGACTGCTCGGACGCTCTCCACCTATGGCAGTGTGGTGGGGGGGGCTAATGCTCTTAGGATCAATACTAAACACATTTTGTCCTCTGAAATCCCATCAGGAAGACACAAAGTGCTGAACAAGGAAGGACATTCTACTTTGTTTTTGCCTTTGTCTCTGTGGACAGAGATCTTTTACATGGGGATATGTCCCCCCCAATATTTAGAAGACTTACATTTGTCGCCTTCAAAAAATATGATTGGTTGTGATTGGTTTCGGTAGATTAAGTCCACGTTGTCACTTTTTTCCACAGCTCAACAGATTTTCTATCTTGTTTCATGTCTGATTCTTGTCAGACCTCTGTTCTTCGGCCTCATTTTCCTTTTGTCTCTTTCATTCTCGCTCAATATCTCTTTTGTTTTTCCTCCATTCCTGTTCCTCTCTTCCCTGATCTCTTTTGTACTCTCTCTACATGCCCCACAGACCTTTCGAGGACGATCTTAAGGTAAAGACGTGTTTGCGCCGGCAGCGATCCTGACGGCGCCTGGCTTTATCACAAGACTCGACACAACTTTACTTTGAAATCCATCATGTCTCTTCCTGTGGGCTCAGCAGGCGGATGGGCAATGCGGGTTGAAGGCTGTAGGCTGAAAGGGGGCTTGCTGGTGTTTTGGTCCGGGAATTATGTCATCATGTCTACCTTAATACCCCTGGAAACTGGGATCCATGTCAGAAAGACTTCAACGCAAATAAGCCCTCCAACTCATCCCTCTAACTGCTGAGATTATGTCTGACAATGGAGCGCGGCATGTTCCTATGCTTCAACACAAAACACACAGAAACACACACACACACACACACACACACACACACAAGGTCTGCACAATATGAGGAAAATATGTGAAATGGGATAACGTTGCTGAATATCGGGATAACGATATTACTAGCGATAAATAATCAGATATTAAAGTGTACTCAGTTCTGCATTTCTGCTGCTTTCAGTATTCTGCTAAAAAAAACAACAACTTGTTGCTTGTTGAATTTAAAACAAATGAAAGGAAATCATTTCCAACATTTATTTTATTGAACCAATTGAATATTAAATTGAATATAAAAGGCACCGCTCAAAAACAGAATGACAGTTACATTCTAAAGTGCAGTTTTCTACTGATATTTTCTTTGAACTAACACAAAAAAATCTCCGTCTTTCAAGATATGTCGCAGCATTTCGGACGCGCGACACACACACACACACACACACACACACATATCCTGGGATCCAGGATAGGATCATGATGGATTTATCGTCAGTATATAAAGTAGACGTGTGCTTGAGGATCCAACACGCAACATTCAGGGATGAAAACATGTAAGACAAGAAGCAACCATGGATGCATAATAATAACTGGATAGCGGATCCCAAAATGAGGCCTACTCAGTTCAATGGAGTTGCTCGCCTTTCCAAATATGGCAAAAAAGTTTCCAAGCTTCCCGGTATTACTTCTGTGATATGCGGCCCAGTGAATATGCGCAGCAGTGTTTCTCCCGCTGGACCGTAGACTTTTTTTTTTTTTTAGTTTTTTTGGTTGTACATTTGTCATCATTTTTTTTTTTTTTTTTTTCGGATGTCCGTTAAAAAACCTTACGCTTTCTTTGAGTTGGAATTTTAAAACCGGGTGGATTTGTGAGGACTCTGGTTAACTGCTCCTCAGATCTCTGCAGGGTAAATCCAGACAGCTAGCTAGACTATCTGTCCAATCGGAGTTTTCTGTTGCACGACTAAAACTACTTTTGAACGTACACGTTCCACCAAAACAAGTTCCTTCCTGAGGCTATTTTTCAGCGGCATATGGGCTTAGCGCCCCCCGCAAGACGATTGTGATTGGTTAAAAGAAATGCCAATAAACCAGAGCACGTTTCTCTCCCATCCCGGAATGCTGTGTGGACTAGCCAGACCTTCCTCCGCAGCGCTGTGGAGGAAGGTCTGACAGTGACAGAGACTACAGGTTTTATAAACCTATTAAGTTATTCAAATATAAAAAGTCCATGGATTACAAATTCAGAATAGAAAGAGTCACAACCGACCTTGTTTGCAGTGTCCTGACGTTTCTTTTACAATATGGCCTATGGGGAAAATAATGTCTTTTAGGGTGCAGGTGGATTTTTCGTTGCAATACCGTGAGTGGCAACTGGACAAAATTGGCTGCAAGGCTGAGCACACTTCCTGGGGCCCTGGAGGCAACCCATGCTTTTCTTCGTTTTCTCCTCTTTTACCCAACAAATGCTCGTATGGTATCAGGGGGGTAGAGAACACAGCCGCTTCTTTTCTTTCTTTATTCTAAGCTTTTGCAGTGGACGAGACAATCCCAAACACGGCTAGGTTGTGATGTCTGAAACATCAAGGCAGATTGTTTGGAGGAAGACCCGATGGAGGCGGCCCTTGGGAGGAAGGTAGCTCAATAAGCAGACTGCGTGGGCAGACGACAGAGCCAAGTAGGGCAGACACAATGAGTGGCCATTGAAGTCAACTGCAGAGGCTTAATGAGTCACCAGGCAGCAGAAAAAGCATCAAGACAGCTGTGGATCAGTTTGGGCCTTATCGTCTGGGCGAGGAAGTCCCGTGTTGAAAAAGCATTTGAAAAAAAGAAATGCAACTAAGAAGAGATCTGTATTCCCAATAGAGCTCGGATCGGGCCGCGTTTTTCTGTCCGAGCCCGGCCCGCGTCTGACAGGCATTAAGATATTTATGTCCGAGCCTGACCCGAGCCCAACACAGTACATTTTTTTCTCATACTAATGACACATTAGTAGCAACTGTAGGAAGGCATTCGGGAATGTCAAGAGATGAGGCATCAGCGCACACGGGGCAACAAGCGCACATTAATAAGCTGTTTAATTAAAATTGTTTAATGCCTTATCACGCTGATGGGACTGAGCCTGACCCGAACCCGAACATCATTTCTAAATATCTGTCCGAACCCGGCCCGGCCCGTCTGGTACCGACGGGCTCGGTTCGGGTATCCATCCTCTAATTCCCAACTACTTTTCCATAGTGATTGTATCATAATTTCTCTCTCTCTCCCTCTTGAGACACTCAGCATGTCCATTGCACCCTATCTAAATGAACATCTGTCTGTCTCTTCAACCTGTTCTCATTCCCAACCCATAAAATACTGACGATTGGTTAGCGGCTCTCAGCGTCAGATACCGACGCAACCATCACCCTTTAGTGCCTGTATGGAACGCACCGGGCAGAGCAGCAGCTCGACCGCTCAAAGGTGCTCAAAGGCATGTTGGGGTGGTCGACCAACGGTCTTTTCCTAAACCTAACTGTCCCGTTCTTCTGCCGCATGCCAGTTAAACACACATCCCGACCCAAAGCGTCAAATAGTGACGCCAAGACTCCCGACCAAGCGCATCTTAAAATTATGCCAAAGAGCTGGACGCTTAAGGAGACTTTTTGCGTCAGTGACAAACGGCAAAGGCACCTGACCAAGCTTCGCTTTGTGATGCGCTGGGAGTGACAATGTGTTGGTCGCTTCTTCTTCAACCATTTCTTCCTGTCTCCGGCTCTGGCTAAAGGAATCCGGGGAGGATTTTTCCACATGAGGAGGTTATTCCGGCCAAGTGTGCGGGCTGAAACAAACTTTGTCGACACTTTACAGTCGCCTGTGGTGCACCAGTACGCTGCCCCTCTGCTGGGCCCGAAGGTACAGAAGCTACAGGCAGGAAAAACACAGCAGGGACTGCTGAATGCCTTAAATGTGTGTGTACACCAGCATGAGAAGCTAAATGTAGCCACAGTTTCAAAGCTTTGGGCTTAAGTACTCAGATTGGTCCAGTTCATAGAAACCAAAAAGAAGAGAGAGAAAAAGCTCTGTGGTCAGTGCAACCATGGGCGTCAATTTCATTATTTCAACATTTCAACAGCTGGTGCGTGTGTGTGTGTGTGTGTGTGTGTGTGTGTGTGTGTGTGTGTGTGTGTGTGTGTGTGTATGTGTGTTTGTAGTTTAGGCTGACAAGCTTTGTGTCACTGTGTGCCGCTTTGATGTTGATGTTGCAGGGTAATGTGTTCCTATAAAGTTGCACCAGGGGCGTGTGACCTCTGACATATGTAGCAATTGTAAGTTGCTTTGGAATAAGTTTGCTTTACGGTATTGGTACCAGTATCAAAAATGTTTAAATGATACCCAGCCCTAGTTATGAGCTGCTTGCACAATCGACCTATATGCTCGTTTTTTTTGGGGTGAGAAGTCTGTTCTCCTTCCCATTCATCAGTGTTATTCTTTTGATTGAAGCCCAGTAGAAATACAGTTATCACATATTGGACACTTTACCTCAAGTTTATGAGAGAGAAAAAGGAAAATAAACATGACAAAATACCCTCCATTATTGACGTGAACTTGTAACAAAAATCCCACCTCTGGGCACTTCCTCTGCTCCCTCAAACTATGCCAGCTTAGGTTGGAAAAATGGAGTTAATGTCTTGACTTTATAAGCAAACTCCCTGTGTAGAGAGTAGAGCTTCTTATTATCTGCTTACAGCATCACTTCAGTGTTCACATGGTGACCTCAGGACAGCAGACAGATTGAGTGCATTAGTGTGTGAGGAGAGCCAGAGACCCACTCCGGCCTCAGAGTCTACTGCAGTGGTTCTTAAGCTGAGGGTCAGGACCCACAATGGCTCTCAGGACGGACACCGGTGGGCCTTCTTATCACAAAAGTAGTTCTTATAATGAGCTCCGATCCCAGGGACCCACCATGGGCAAAAAAATCCCTGCTCCTCCTGTGCGGCTGGATTCGAAACGCAAAAGTTTTAGAAGCTAATTACCAGCTCACAAAAAGGAGTTCAGGGACGTCCAGGGGTCCGTACGGATTTTCCACGGGTGCTTACAGTATAATTAACGGTGGGGTGGTTTAATTTAACTATTATTTCATTTGTTAAAACAAAGAGTATAGCGAGACAAATACTTTCCAGCACAGGGTCTGGAGACTGAGACTGTGTTACTGATTACAGTTTAAACCACAGGATCTCTCTAAAATAGTCAAGAGACTTTAAAAGTGTCTGCATGACTTACTTAAAAAGTTCTCCAAAGCATATGACCACATAGGGCATTTAAAATATAAATTTGCGCCCCCTAGCAGTGGCAGGAAATACGACCTACATCAACAATTTCTGTCCTCATACAGTACCTAAAAGTAATGGTCGACGTATTTGGTTCAATCTATGCTAGTCTGGCTCACCGATCATTTACCGGATGTCCCTGGCCTTGCAAAAACTCGGTTTGTTTTGGGAAACAACAACAAACTTCAAGCTAGCAAGGTACACGTTAAAAAAAACGACAAGTTTTGAAGAGAGTTTGGATCGTGCAACAAGGTAGGCCTGCTTGGTTCTTTCGGAAATGATTCTAAAGATTTAAAAAAGAACATGCTTAACGTTGCGGCATTTACAATCTAAACTGGGACGTTTTGGGACCAATTGTGGCAGGATTGCTGTGGACAAAGTAACGTTACACACGGCGATACACTGGCAAAAGTCCTGTGTTTGTTTGGCTGTGGTTCGTATCCGCTTTAAAATCCAATGGGTTCTTCATTGGTCCATGCTAAACCCATCTACCAAGTGTCGTTAAATCAGGCGAGTAGTTTTTTTCCCGTAATCCTAGTGACAGACAATCAAACCAACAAACGACCTATCGGACACACCGAACCGAAAACGTAAGGTAATAAGCATGACACCAGACTTATTTGATTTGCTGAAGATATCAAAGATGTGGCAAGATATTCAGAGGTCTGGACCAGGCTCTCCCTGCATTCCCCCAAATTATAACAGGTGTGCACACACCATTTAGAAAAGTACATAGCATAATGTGTAATTACGTGTTTAGTGTATAATGTAGTAAACACACTTGTACATATAAACCTGTAAGGCACCTGAGACAGTTGTTTTCAGTCCGCACATTGTAACTGGATCATGATTTCTTCTGGTCAATTGACCCATTTTAGCTCCCTGTGACTCATGTCAAGGTACCGTAAGAGTCAGTGAAGCACTCTGCTCCCTCATCTCTCCTCCTTCATCCTCTGATCCGCCCCCCTCTCATTTCCCACATTCCTCCAAGGTGACGTCTCCCGCTGTTGTGTAACATCCATCGGCCCGTGGAGAAGCCAGCGCACTGCAGGGTCCTGACAGGTAACTCCCTGGATGGCCATTTGCCTCCACTGGCAACCATTAATCCCACTCTAGGATCGTAAAAGAAATAGCTCCTCGGTATGGAAGCCATTACACACAGAGGGGCCTGGAAAAGAAAAGCAGTCTGGAGGGGAGAAAGAGTGAAAAACAATATGAGAAGGCCAGGGGAGATGGAAAATAAGAGACTTAAGTTAACACTCCACCGAAAAGCTCTCTTTTCAGTATCAAAAAGTCACCTTGTGGAGACTTTTTGAGGTTTTAAAAGGTTTGTAGTTGGATCCTTTGTGAAGTGCTGTTATTAGATGGATTTACAGCAATTATGGCATCAAATGGTGAACCAAAAAAACATATGCAAATAATCTTCCTAAACCTCTCCCACAGCAAACTCTGAAATGTCTATTCATATGCTCAGTGTGTATCAGACACACAGGGACAAAGCCATTATTTAAAGATCTACAACAAAGATGGCAGAGCATCTAAAGATGCACGATGAATACACGTTGTCTCATGTAGTTGTGCGTAAAGGGCTAGCCAGGTGACTGAAAATGTCCTAGCTATGTTAAGCTAAAGTGGTTAAATTACTAAATAGTATTATAAGATTTAGATTTTAAAATTGAAAGATACCCTGTGGTGTTTTTGACCACTAACAGCTTTCCGGAGCTATGCTCCTCGTTTGAGCTTGTGCTTGTTAGCATTTATATATGCTAACATTTATCACGTTGCCCGTATGCATACTATTCATGCTAATCCACGGATTGACAGTTGGTGGCGGTAATGCGCCAAGAACTGACTTCACATGATAACTAGAAACAGCAGCTACATATAGACACTGAAACACAGAAATTACTTAATCTTAAATTTAAAAGTCAAATCAGATCCTTTTTTTTTTTTTATTATTTTTGGTTCGTTTTTAGGCCTTTATTGACATGACAGCTGAAGAAATGCAATGGGAGCGAGAGGGGGGTATGACATGTAGCAAAGGGCCGCAGGTCGGAGTCTAACCCGGGCGCGCTGCATCGAGGAGTAAACCTCTATATATGGGCGCCTGCTCTACCAACTGAGCTATCCTGGCAGCCCCAAGTCAGATCTTTAAAACAGCTCACAGCTACTGGTGGTTGGAGCCCCCCCCCCTTAACCCTCCTGTTGTCCTCGGGTACAATTTGCGCCCCTTTCAAAGTTTCTATATCAGAAAATTCGGCTTCTTTCAAGCAAACTGCACGAAAATTACATGGATGGCAGTTCGCTACTTTCATTTAATTTGGGGTGTTCGATTCAATTTCATAGCATTTGGAGAGAAACATTTTTATTGTTTCAAAACTGTATCCTGAATAACTTTAACATATACCAGTCTGTGACTCTCTCAAGAAATGTTCCTCTGAACAGTCTTACATTTTAAAATTTAGTCAAAGTAATTCGTAATTTCAGCTTTTTCTTACTCAAAAAATAGGTATAATTTATAAAATGAGATCTGTTGTTCATAAATTCCAAAAAATACGTGTAAAACTGATACTGTAAGTCGCTGTTAGTGGTGAATCCGGTGGTAAAGAAGAAAAAAAAAAGTGCGAAAACCTTAAAAAAAAGCAACATACATTTCAAAAAAGCGTCAAGAACAATGAAAAAAAAAAGGATAAAAAAAAAAAAAAGGGTTAAGTTTTGGGAGGACAACACAAGGGTTAAAGTACGACCAGATGTGTAAAATCAAAAGCAGCGCTAAACTCACCGGACTCAAAAGAAAAAGTCACCGATGGCGGATGATTGCGGCCTCTGATCGTGGCCTTTCCTGTAGCATAATTGTCATAAATCAACCTCAACAGTGAAAGGAGTATAAACCAGCATACTGCAAAAGAAAAAAAAGAAACAATGCTTCATTGACTCACAGTCCACAGCGCTATTTTCAGAGCGCACATCATTGCTGTGTGCACCTGTGCTCCTGTTGCCTCAAGGCATGCTGAGCATCTGAATGCTTTCTGTGCCACAAGGTCAGACAGACAGTAGCAGCGCTAAGACAGCTCGCACACACAACGGGGATAGATAGAGAGAGAGAGAGAGAGAGAGAGAGAGAGAGAGAGAGAGAGAGTCTTCAATAATTCAAGAGTAGACAAAACCCAGACCTTGTAACTTTTCAAAGTGTGAGAGGGAACGTCTCTCCGTCGGCAGAGTCCCCTGGGTGCACCGACACAAACCTCTTCACATCCTGACCGTTCAGGCTGGGTTTCCTGTGTGAGAAGAGACACAACACAAAAACACCTCCGAACAGGCAAGGACGGACACACCGTGGGGAAGGCAACAGGTTTTTACAACAACTGGTATGTGTTGGAAGAGTTTAGCCAGTTTAGTGTTATACTCGAGATCGGTCTTCGTCTCGAGACCACTTTTTTGAAGGTCTCGGGCTACATTTACATATCTTTTGCTACGTTTACATCTCGCATTCACACGACTCTGGTGTTTCAGAGCCTCTAAACCGGAGAAATTTGAAAACACTTCTGAGCCCAGCGTTTCCTCTATGTGGATTCTGTAGTGGCGGCCCGCCATGGCAGGATTTCTGCCGCCACGGTATCAGAAATAGGGCAGACGCACAACGTAGTTGCGGTTGCGGTTGGGAGTGTGCAGACAGTTTATTGAGGGGATGGTTTGGGAGGACGGTGCCGTTCGCGTGTGCGGGTTGGTGCCGTCTTGGGGAGCGGTGGTCGCGGCGGTCGCGGCCGGTCGCGCCGGTCGAGCGACGGACGCCATGCAACCAGTAACATGGCTCAAGCACGGCGTTCGTCGTTTCGACTGGTCGTGGCTGTTTTCCCGGGGGTGGCGCCCGCCTTCGTAGACTATCTTTTTAGTGAACTGTCTGTACACTTCCAAAGATCTCAATGCTTCAGTTTACATGTAGGGACCCTCATTATGCTACCGTGGAAGTGTGGTGCCATTTTGAGCCTTGATAGTGGTGTGGAAATAGCGGGTTCCGCCATCCATTCCAACATACCCCCACTCCGACATTGACGTCTAATTGTCGGAGTGGCGGCACTTCCATTGTTTTCAAACATCCCACCACTCCAGACCCCCACTGCTAACAAAAAATCCTAAAGGAAACAGAGTGAACCCGTTTTGGTTTGGAATCTCCAGGGTTGTGTTGCAGTCTAGACCTAGACCTTTGGCAACACCGACACTGACGCCAATGTTTCGCCGCCTGATTGGGTCATGACGTCTCGTTCTCTGAGACTAAGCTACTAACGTTACCATGGCACCTACCAGCAACGGGCGGAGTTACATGCTGCCTCCTGTTTATGTTGATGAGATATTTTGGTTTGGGCGTGTTAGTTAAAACGGAGATTAGTTCTTCTACTGGAGCTAAAAACACTTGTGTGCACGGAGTTCGCTATTTCATGGTGGATGCAGGAAAAAACGGAGATGAGATGTACACGATGACCTAATTTGAGGACAGCTACACTCGTTATTGTAAGTGCACAATATAAAGATCAACAAGTCACTGACACATATATTCAAATTTGATTCATTCAATAAATTATAATTTTATTTATAATTAAATCCATCAGGCATTTTCATATTATACCAACATTTGCAGCATCCTGAGCCTTTTTAGTAAGGTTTCTATGAACACTCAGCCCAGAGTAGTTTTATTCTCCCCGAAACAAGTTTTTTTTTTTTTTTTTATAGAATTTTAGAACAATTTTAGATTGCAACTTCATTGCAACAAAAATACAAAAGACATCATAACTTTTATCGCAATTTTACAAAAGCTGCCACGAAATCAGGCATTTTGGGCTGCAACTATCTCAAAAAAAGTCCGCGAAAATCCTCGAGGGACTGATTGAGTCATTCTGCCTTTAAAAATAAAGCCCAGAATAGACTCAGCGCCCCTTAATGCTATACTGTAAGTGCTGTTTCAATTCGGACACTGAATTATGAAGTGGTTCTGGCAGGACACTCAGCTGCAGATACAAACACGCATCATTATGAACGGTTCACCGAGCCTTGAGTTCAGTCAAGTATTTCAGTGGACTTTGGCATGTGCATTAAAATGCTGATGCACTGCACTGTTGTCTCTTTAAATTAAAGCGTAGCTCTCGCCAAAATGCAACCTAGGGTCTTTTTATGAATGTACCCGAGTCAAACCTTCGTTTAAAAGCATATTTATTACGGAAGCGGCACTTTTAAGATTGACCGTATTTTCGTTTTTGGTCTAATGGCCTCTTGAATGGGAATGCTAGTGGCACTATGATCACATCAAAATCACTATTTTTAATCACCAGGGGCTCTACACATGAACTCAGCATTGAGAATGGTCTTACACATTAGGGCTGAACGATTTGGGGGAAAAAAATCTAAATGCGATTTTCCTGCCAGATACTGCAATTACGATATGATTACGATAGCTACAAAATCTACGATTCATGTTAATTAAAGTTTCTGTAAAGTTTCCTACATTTCTGTAAACAATCTGTGATATGTAACATTATTCCAGCATGTATCTTATGAAAAAAAACAGTAAATATAATAATGTAATAATAATAAAAAATGTTAAATGAAATGCTACACCAAACTAAATATTGCACGATCCATTAATCGCTGTCTTCACGCTAATCACATTCTTTCAAATCTGAATGAATAATCGTTCAGCCCTCTGACGCATTATGTATTATTAGGGAGGCCTCACAATACGATATCATCACGATACTTTTTCTGTTTGTTCATCTCAACTCAATTGCTTTCCTGCAAAATGGGATTCTCAAGCAGACAAGCTGACCAACACATACATAATAATAGAGCGATACTTGGCATCTGTGTATCAATTCAGCGATACTACGCTGCATCGAGTTTTTCCCCCCACCCCTATCTATTATATCAACTATTAAAACATCCTAGATTTTTGGACTCTGTTTCTACATTCCCTTGCATGTCATTACTCACACATATGGTATGTACTTGTGGCTTTGTGAGGTCATCCTGATTGCAGTGAATCCACTGAATACTGTCTTACAAACGTAAAAGTGGATTCAACTGAACCCTAGCAGTGCACGTGGCAGAGCGCTACAAGTGAAGTTGCCCCAGAAACAATGTCATGCGGCATTTCCGATCATCACATTTGGTACTATATGTGAGCATAGCAGCAGAACATAGAGGTGTAATTGTTGCCCTTCACGCTACACACAGCCTTTTACCACAACCCTTTTTTTTTATTGAAACAGATTGATGCCAGAGGTGGACGTACAGCAACTAATAAACATCGCTCCGGCATTGTCTGTTTTCTCAGCACCTCCACTTGCAGGTTCTTCATTAGCTCTTGGCAGTCCACGCCTTGGCACTTTTTTTTTTCTATTTACTTGCCAGTTTCAATGAATAGTAATGAGCATTGTTGTTGTTGCTCTGTTTGCTGATGACCTTCTCAGTCTCTCCCGGCACAGATATTATTTTGTCTCGCAGAAATGAGTTGCGTCAGTATGAACAGGCAATCGGCACTTTTTAATGCATGCCTAATAGGCCTTCCTGTGTTTGACATCAACCGAAAGAATGTGATGGCTGATGTACATTATACATACATTAAGGAGATAAGAGCCGTTTGCTGAGCGTACAAAGAGAGCAGCTCAGTGTGACCCCGTTCATATGCTCGTCAATAACGGCACACGCCCTTTATATCTCCACACGGAGAGAGAAAACAGTAAAACAACTTTTCAATCTGACTGGGAGAAGGAGTTTATGCAAATTTCCATAGGGAAGTGTTGTCTCAAATCACGCACGGACGTTTTGCACTGACTGGAATATATTTCAGATGGGCGGAGCATCATCGCCCGCTATTGTCGTCCGCCAGGATTGTTTTCCCACTAACTGATGGCAGCATAGTGGTACTAATCAGAAGACACAAATGTTTATATTACATGATTTGTATAGTTAATATAGATTTGTATATATAACTTTTTTTTATATATAACCTTGGCATTTCTTTAAGCCAATCACAATCGTCTCGGAATTCCCGGTGGCACCTGAACTATCCCAGAAGTGGAACGTCGTCGATATAGACTAAGTGTCCAGCGATCCAAACATTTCGACCACTTTGAATGCAGCATCCGGGTACTCGCAGTGCACTGCACGTGGCTACACTTCGTCAGTGTTGACGCAAACAGCAAGCTTAAGGACAGAAGTGCATGATTTGAGACTAGAAACTTTCCATGGGAATTAACAGGAGTATATGGGAATTAACAGGAATAAACTGGATATTTTTAATATTGCTTGTTATAATACTGTTAGTCCATAACAGGGAACTGAAATGTAGTTGGCATAATCTTGGTTAAAACAACCTTATTTAATGCAACTTCAGTTGAATGTCCTCCCTATGACATGCACGCACGCAGTAATCAGCATAGGCTACTACATACTTGCAAACATTTAGTTTTTTTCCTTTCTTTTTTTGGGGAATACATAACCCATTGCTATTAACCTATGTGTGTTAACTGTATAGCCCACTTGTACTTGATAGGCTGGAAACAATAGACAGCGCTGATGGTTAGCTTAGCACGCATATAACCATAAACATAGTAAATCAAAGGCAGCATGCTAGCTACCTTCATATGCTAAGCTACAAGTCAATGCTTTGGTTCTACTACTTAGCCTACTGCAGGGCTATTGAGGCCACACCCGCTGTACAGATCATTTCTAACCCTAACCCACTGTATATGCCTGTCTGTTTATTACAAAACAAAATGTTTATATTTATGTTTGTATAAGATGGAGTGTGTATTAATTACCCAACATTTCCAGTTAATTCTCGTAAATTCCTAGCCTGGATGCCAGCCGAACTTAGCCCCGCCCACAAAATTCGAGGTCGGGAAGTTCGGTCTGGAGTCGCTCCAGGATCTGTTTGGACCAATCAGATTGTCGGACAGATGATCAACAATAACAGAATCAATCACGTCACCAAAGAACGCTTGGGTTGAATTTGTTGAGATGTGTAGATTCCACCATCGCGTCTGTTACAGAAGATATCGGCAGCGCATTCATTTTAAAATCCTGAGCGGAGGAGCCTCAACAACTGCCCGAAAGCATGGTAGCGTTATATGGTGGAGCGAGATAGAGAGAGAGCGTTATATGGTGGAGAGACATAGAGAGAGACTGAAGAGAGAGAGCGTTATATGGTGGAGAGCCATAGAGAGAGACTGAAGAGAGAGAGCGTTATATGGTGGAGAGACATAGAGAGAGACTGAAGAGAGAGAGCGTTATATGGTGGAGAGCCATAGAGAGAGACTGAAGAGAGAGAGCGTTATATGGTGGAGAGCCATAGAGAGAAGAGATATAAGGAGGAGGTTTCTGTCACTTTGGTATGTGGGATTTTGATGGATGACCTTTTGACCTGGGGGTCAAGAGGTCACAACCTGTCAGAAAGTGATTGATGCCTTCCAGGTGTGTGTGACTGGTCTGTTCTGGAAGCTTCTAGAAGGAAGGCGGTCCCGGAAATGACGTGGTGTTAAGTGCTGCAATGAGGGCGGCACACGGAAGTAGAAAAATGTTTCATTTAAATGATCCAATGAGCGCTAGAGATGAAATATCCGGATGTGTTTGAAATGATCCAGTGAGAGAAGAGGGGTGTAGCGTTAAATTTTGAGCATAAAAGGGTTTCTTCCCCGTTTGAAACAAGAGAAAGATAGGTTTTTCATTCTACACACAGCATGAATGTAAGTTTGAGTAACGCTGCAAGAGAATGTCTGCTGAAGAAGTAACCGCTCCATTGAGTCCGTACCAAGGAGGCACTTCCAGCCGGTGGGCTTCTTCGCTGATCTGTGAGACTCCAATAACAATGTTCCAAGATTCTGTTACGACACCCGGAGCTCCAAAGAAATGTGTAGTGTATCTGTGCCGTAGCCAGATGCCCCCGTCAGAATCTCTGCATGAAGAATGGCCTCTACAAGCTAGTGGTATGTGTGGGGCCTGGGGGTATGTCTTCAAGTATGAAGAAGGTGAACTTTGCTTTTATCAGTTGAAGGAAGGGGAGATGCTGACTCCTTCTACAGTCATGGTGAAAATGAGCTTTGACGACTGGGGGGTGATGAAGACGATCCTACAATTTGGTACTGATCAGAGCAACTCCGAGAACCCGACTACCGCTACTCAGGATAAAGAGACTCAGACTGTTTTGATAGAATGTAAAGAGGAGGAAGTGTCGGTGAACATCGGTAGCAGCACTGAAGACAAGCCCGAGGGGGAGCGTCCTAGAATGGATAATTATCCCAGCGATAGCGACCTGTCTAAGATGAACATCATCTGTGGATCAACATGGCCCTCTGTTACCACAGCCGTGGGGCGCTGGTGGTTCCAGGCCCTTCTGCTCTCCAGAGATTCGGAAACAACGAGATCCTGTGACCTCTTTGTTTTGCAAAGATTTAATACAGAGTGCGGCTTATTCAGAACCGTGCTTGCCTTACCAGCATTGGAATGGGCTGACAGACTGATGGAGGTGGGGGATAGATTGACCAATCTCTTCCATAGCAGCCGCGGGTGGAAAAATACACTGGTTGTGAAAAAAACTCTAAACTTTTGAATTTTTTTTTTTAACCACGCCCATACCACACCTTTTTTCCAGAAGTTTCCAAACTACGCCCCGTTCCAGAATTTTCCTAACCACACCCCCCTTACAATAGTATAAAGACTGAAGCAGACAGTGACAGAACATGGTAAGATGTTCAACGGGGAAGAAAGAAAGATTACAACAATGTTCGACTCAGCAACAAAGAGACCCCTTACACCCTGGACAAAAACACTTACACCACGGGTCCTCTTCACCTCCTCAGAGACAGACGGGCATGACCTCCAAGGCCCGCCGCCCTCCCCCGAGACAGACAGGGTGGATTATGCGATTATGAAGCTGAACGCTGCCTACACTGCTATACGGGAGTCTGAGACATTTGACATGCCTCCGGACAGTCAATCTGAGGAGGGAAACCCTGCTAAAGTGGTCTGTGAGGAGGAGTCGCTGGAGGACGATTCAGAGTCGGAGAAGGAGTCGGAGGAGTCGGAAGGTCCTCCTTCCTCAGTGGAGGAGGATGAGATGGAGGAGGAGGAGGAGAGCCCTGAAAGCCCTAATCCGGACAAACAGGAGGACTGCCAGGAAGATGAGACCGATGGGTGGGTATCTTCTGTCCTCATCGACACCGTCAAATCAGCCGTTTTTCACCTTCTCAACTTGATTATACACAAAGACAGACGGGCTCTGTGTCATGGATGCACGATTGAGCATCCGAGCCAGAGGCAGCATGACTGCCTGGAAGCATTGGCTGACAACTTTTACGGGGACAACTTCTATCGTTTGATGAAAAGACTCATAACACCTCGTTTCATTCCAGCTATTCAACGTCTGTTACGTGCACGCACCATCGAAACAGAAGATTTCAGAGCGCATGGTAGCAGAGACGCTACTACATGAACTGAAACTAGCAAAGAAGATCTTTGATCCCATCACCGGAGATGTACGCACAATTTGATTGGTCAGGATTCTGTGAAAATCTTCCAACTGCGTTTGGTCACCGAGAAGTTATGAGGACTCATAAGAGTTATATTTTACCATATTTAGAACGGAAAACAAAACCAAAAAAGAAAAAAAAAAATCACGTTTTTAAATGCGATACATTTACTTTTAAACATATGTAACCTGCATGTATCTTTGAATATTTCTTTTTTATCTTTATATCTGTTTTAAGAATTGTATTTTTCTTTTCAACAAAATATCACAGTGTTTTTAACATATGTAATCCAGTGTGTATCCTTGAATATTTCTTTTCAACAAAACTTGAATGACATGTTGTATCTACAATCTTTTGTAAATAAAGGAAAAAAAAAAAGAAAAAGAAATGAATAAAGACTCATTCTTGCATACGGGATGTCTTAGAGAACTGTTGAGGTCTCAGAGGAAAGGATGGCAGAGAAACGTGTGATGGAAAAAGTGTATTACGATCCTCTAAATCCAGCCAGCTATGGAGGTGTAAAACCAACTCCGCCAGGGTGTAAAGGATGAGACTGGCGAAAATGTCAGTGTTCAGGAAGTTAGAGATTTTTAGCAGAGCAAGATGCTTATACATTGCATAAGCCTGCCAGAGTACATTTCAAGAGAAACCGAGTGTTTGTTACTAAGCCTTTAAATCAATTCCAAGCCGATCTCTGTGACATGCAAGCCTTGGGCAGAACATAATGACGGATTTAATTATTTACTGACCGTCATAGATGTATTTTCGAAAAAGCATATGTGCGGCGCTGAAGAGGAAGACTGCCTCGAAGTGGTAAAAGCATTTCAATCGGTGTTTCAAGAAAGTTTAATACCTCTAAAGCTACAAACGGACGCCGGAAAGGAGTTTTTCAACAAGAAATTTGAGACTCTGATGAAGAAACACAACATCAAACATTTTAGGACGGCGAGTGACTTAAAAGCTGCCGGGTTGTTGAGCCGTTACAACCGCGACTCTGAAAACTCGCAATGTATAAATATTTTACTGCTCACAACACCAGACGATACCTCGACGTCTTACCAGACCTGGTACAGAGTTATAATAACAGTTATCACACCTCTATTAAAATGACTCCTATGGAGGTCACACGCGGAGAACACCGATCAAGTGTTCCACAATCTGTAATGGCACCTTTGCCTCTCGGGTCACAGGAAAAATAAAAAATAGATGGCTTTTAAGAAAGGAGATCTGGTGCGCCTGTCGGAAAGTGAGAGGCTGTCGATAAAAAATACGAAAGCAGAGTTTTACGGACGAAGTCTTTACAGTGACCGAACGTATTCCCCGATTACACCTCCCGTATATAAATTAGTAGACTATGACGGCGAACCTGTCGAGGGTCATTTTATGAAGCAGAGATGCAAAAGTAAAAATGGCCGCCAACAAAATGTTTCAAGTGGAAAAAATCCTAAAACGCCGCACTGTCAAGGGAGAAAAACAGGCTTTTGTGCAATGGAAAAACTGGCCGACAAAATTTAACAGCTGGGTTAAATTGGCTGATGTGGTCGGTATATAAAACCTCTGTGTACAAAGACCGGTCCATCACTCGCACTCAATAGAGAATCATGGAACACACCGCCTCTGAGGGCTTTTATGTGACTCTGCCTTCCAACGCCAGTAAGGAAATATTTAAAAGTAATACTAGCAGTTGTTACACAATCGATTTGGCAAAACCGATTGAACTTGCTGGCGAATGGTTGGTGGGCCTAGCGCGAAATCATATATCCGCGCGCACGTGGTATAATCTACCGGCAGATTCATCCTATTTTGAACTGAATCGAATGACCGTGAGCCTCAGCCCTTGGTGAGTGTAAAATTTAACAGGGCCGGCATCTATAATCGTCCTAAAGATCTCCTGGAATACCTGGTCCCGGCGGTTAAAAAATATGATGCCTCCTTTGACGCCTCTTTCAACAACGTGACCAAGCGGATTGACTTCAAAGGCGACGGTCTTTACAAAATCAAAACGTACCCCCCTCTGGCTTACATGCTCGGTCTGAAAGTTAATGAATGGTGGACGCTATCCAAACGGCCATCTACATATCCTTGTGATTTAAACGCAGGCATATATAACCTGTTTGTCTATACGGATATCATTCAGTATCAAGCGGTCGGCGACAGTTACTCACCGCTGCTTGGTGTCGTGAATGTGAAAGGTGACTTTGGTGACATAACGAACATTCGGTACCATACACTCCATTATATGCCGCTGTCGAAAAATTACATCAAAAACATACGCGACGAAATTAAAACAGATCGCAACAAACCGCGTGGATTTTGTTTTTGAAAAACAATTGTGAAACTACACTTTAAACCAGTGCAACGTTCTTTGTAAGATGCTTCATATCAAAGAAGACCCACGCCGTTTTGTGGCCTACTATGAAGGTCAAGTAGGAGGCGCGTTACCCGGTTTTTATGGAGCTCCGGTATGTACGGTCGGGGTATAGGCTCAATATTTTCAAAGCTGTTTCGCTTTTGTAGCCCCTCTGCTAAGAAAAAGGTTTCGCTGTTAGCAAAACCGCATCTTAAAACAGCCGCTACAAACATTGCATCAGATGCAGTGAAAGGATTTATGGGGAAACTGCACGAGAACAAAAATCAAGAAGGCGCCGGGCGCTATTATGGTCTTGCCACGAGCAAGGAAACGCCCGCCAGGTGAGAGGGTTGTTTCGGCTGCATTTAAAAAGCGCCAGCCTGCTAAGCGGAGCAAATCAGTCAGGAGACGCGCTCCGAAGAGAAGGAAGTCTGCACAGAGCTCCGACATATTTTAACGTTGCAAACAATGGCCCTCTTACATCAGAAATCGGCAGAGTGTACCCTGGCCGAGCTGGACCTCTTTTCAGCTCCCATGACACAATTATCCGTAGAGGATAAAAAATATCAAGAGTACCAGCCGTTATCAGCACTTTCGGACTCCTCCCCGATTGAATTTTACATACCTGGAGACGGTGAAAAGTACCTCGATTTAAACGACACGCTGCTTCATCTCAGAGTTAAAATTACAGAGAAAGATGGGTCAAACATCCCACCAGATACAGCAGTTGGGCTCATCAACTACCCGCTGAATACAATTTTCAGTCAATGCGACGTTATTCTGGGGGATAGATTAATTTCCCAGTCAAGTGCAACGCATCCATATCGAGCGATTATAGAAACTTTGCTCAACTTTTCAGACGACACGTTAAAGAGTCAATTTAGCGCCGGTCTGTTTTACAAAGACAGCGCAGGCGCCATGGATTCTGTGGTAATAAATAATGGTCCTAACAGAGGGTTAGTCCAGAGAGGTCAATTCAGCGCAGAATCTGCCGAAGTGGACCTTTTGGGCCCATTACATAGTGACATATTTTTCTGCGAAAGACTGATGTTAAACTCTGTTGATTTGAGAATTAAACTGATCCGTAACAACGATGCATTTTGTCTTATGGGGCTGCGTGATTCCGAGTTCTGTCTAAAGATAATATCGGCATCGCTGTTTGTTAAAAAGGTCACCGTTTCCCCCGCTGTACGTCTGGGTCACGCCGCAGCCCTGATGAAAGGAAATGCTCTTTATCCGCTCTCACGCGTCTGTGTGAAGACCTATTCCATACCGGAAAATTCCAGGATCTGTAACCAGGAAAACCTATTTCTGGGTGCTATGCCTCGCTATCTAGCTTTAGCCATGGTTCGAGTAGATTCTTTTTCAGGAAGAAGGGACCTATCCCCGTTTAACTTTCTTCATAATGACATTGAATATCTTGCACTGTGTCAGGATGGGAGGCAGCTGCCTGCTAAGGCCTTCCAGCCCCGTTTCAACACAGGCAGCTCAGTTAGAGAATATTACAACATGTTTACATCTACTGGGAGACACCTCAAGGATCTGCCTCTTAGCATTACCCGTAGGGAATTTAACGAAGGTTATTCTTTGTTCGTGTTCAATCTGGGAGCGAACGAAGACAGCGACGCCTTGGCGCCCATTTCCTCAGGGAATTTACGTCTTGAAATGCGCTTCAGGGTCCCTCTGCCTTACACAACAACGTTAATAGTATACGCTTGTTACGATTCCATTCTGGAGATCAACTCTAAAAGACAGGTGTTGGTGGATTATTATTAAAGATATGGATAATCATCAGCTAGAAAGGCTTTTACATCATCTTATAGGAGACACATTCCACGGCGTGTGGGCTTGTGATCAGCTACCAGCGCTGAGCCAGACCTTTAACCTGCCAGCCTATTTTATAGTGAACACTCATCCTTCCTACATGCCTGGTGAGCACTGGCTCGCACTGACGTTGGAAGAGGACGGGAGTGCAACTTTTTTCGACTCTTATGGATTTCCGCCAGATTTTGCTCATTACCCAGCGAGCATTTTACAATTTTTGGAAAGTCGTTCAAAGAAGCTACACTACCACAACCGCCAGCTCCAGCATACTTTCTCTATAGTGTGCGGACAGCATTTGCGTTTTTATCTCTGTCACCGCGCAGCGCGGTTTATCTTATAATAACATTTTGGGCTTGTATCATGTTGACGATGTCTATAAAAACGACCGCATGGTATCTACTTTTGTGAATAAATATCAAAGATGCGTCCCGCCGTAACCGCTCAGAATCTTTTCATCATAGTGTATGCTCTCTGAAAATGTTTAAAGATTGTTATCACTTGTAAGAAACATGAAAAACAAACAAACGCTGTAACCATAAACTTGTGATTAATAAAATGCTTTATTGAAAATGACAGTGTACGGAAATTCTCTTCATTTACAAGTTTAAAACCTTAATCCCACGTAGACCATCTTGGGGATTTTTGTCTTTTTTGACGCGGTGATTTTTCTTCAAAACCATCTCCGTCCATTCTGAGTTGTCTGTACTGTTCACGCGCTTGCGGATTTTTCACCATCGAAACGGGAATGTTGAGCACTGACAAAGTATTTAAGAAACCAGTCCATCCTTTTGGCATTGTTTGTGTTTTCTTCTTATTAGGCTGCGATAGATTTTTGAATAAATCTATCATATGAGAGCCTTTTACGACAGAGCCTTTGTAAATAAATTCGCCCCTAGAGGACCATCTCACGTCATTTGCGGCTAATTTCTGCATAATGTAGAGAGCGTTTTTCCGGTCGTGCAGGGGCAGGTTTGTTATCACATCGCTTGCAGCCTCATCCAATAGGGATTGGGGGTCCGGTGCTGATGCTGCTGCTACACCACCATCAGCACCATCTACTGGTGCATCGGCAGCTGGTGCATCTGATGAGGATGCAGAGTGTTGACTTTGTGCGACATCCGGATGCAGAGTGAGAGTAACCCTATGACGCTCTTTCTCGCTTTGTTTGAGCAAAGTGAGATAGCGTAACATCAGCGCTTCGTATCTTTTAGCTTTTTCATACGAATTCAATCTTGGATCATTTAATACGGCGCTCATTTTCTCATTCAAATCATCTTCGGCTGTCTGTCTGATGGATGGCTCTGGTCTAGTCATTTTACTCAGCTGCTGGGGCGAAATCAAATACATTTTCTTGGTAGCCTTTAGAGCCATATTATTAATTTTTTCTTCTCCTCTTAGCTTCTCGGAATCAGCCCACCTAGTAGATTTCCGAGAATAGGCACTGCGGCAGAAAGCAGAGGAAGGATAAAACCCCCAGTTTGTTTTTTCAGAACCTGATGTTTACGCTTTAAGCTGGTTTTTTTATCTGCCAACAACCTTATAATATTCTTTTGACGCTTCAGTTGTCTGTATTGAGAAGGGGACACCTTTAGATGCCCTTTCAAAAGATTAAGAGATAATTCGCACAAGGCCTGCAGAAAATCAGGTGAGCAGTGTTTTAAAATGTCTTTGCGCTTTGAAGGCTTCGCGTGGTACAAGGCTTTTAGTAACAGAGCGTTCCTTTTTAACCGCTCCGACATAATGAAGGTCTATTTTGTTTTAGCGATGTAAACCGTCG
Organism: Perca fluviatilis; assembly: GCF_010015445.1. NCBI lineage: Eukaryota > Metazoa > Chordata > Actinopteri > Perciformes > Percidae > Perca > Perca fluviatilis. Next base: position 7,090,962 of record NC_053127.1, on the reverse strand, counting down.
TCTGCTGGTGGGGAAGTATCCCCGTGCGCACTCTGTAACGTTCTGGGCATGAAGGTGTGAGGTCCAAAATTAAATACCCGTGCGCTGACTTGGTAGCATCTTGAAAACTTTCCAGGAAAAACTGTTTTTGTGAGGGAAACATCTGATGTGCTAGTACCCTCATCTGCAGTTGGTCGCGGGGGTTTTTAAATAGCACGAGGTAATTACAGTTTAAACTGATTGTACGGCTGTATTTACCTTTATGGAATACATTTTGAGTCAACATCATGACGCTCATCCTTTTGTGATGTCGGTATTGCGTGAATATTTTCGCCACCTCGGGATGGTCACCTGCCTGAAATATGACGTCGTCCAGGATGACGAGATGTGAATGGTCAGGAGGAAACAGATTAGTGTCGTCAAAAGAATCGGGGAGTCCTTCCAGAAATGTAATTCTTTTATTCATTTTCTTCATTTCATCATACATGGGTTGATAACTTGTATAAATCCATACAATATTTTCTGGTACAGCGTCCATCACACGTTCACATTTTTCCAGTACAGATTTAATAAAATAGGTTTTACCACAACCACTTGGGCCCACTACCAAACATGAAAATGGAACCTTTAGTCTTGGATCAAAATCAATCTGCTCCATCATGCAGCTAATAACCAAAAGGCAGAGTTGTACCGTCAGGAAATACCCGTCTCTTGTCGTACACGACTCTAAACTTTTTCTTGAATGTAGCGTTTTTCAACAGAAATCCGTTTTTATCACGTTTTATAGTCTGTTGCGGCGTTTCAAGGAATCTTTCCTTAGACCCCTCAAGATAGCCTTCGACCAATTCTTTTGTGCTGTCAAAATTGATCAGTTCACTGCATTCTCGCGTCTGTGTAATACCTTTAACTTTCATCACCACTTTTTTCTCATTTTTGGTCTGGTAGGCGTAGCTCTTTGGACCCGCGGCTACAAATTCATGTATTGTGTCGCCGCGTAATTCATCCGTGAGGTCACCGAGATAATTACCCAGCTCCAGAGGCGTCTCATTTTCTTTTATCACATAGATCAAGCTGTCCGTGTCTACGTAGAGAATGTTCTGTTGCAGCCTTTCTAAATAACTGTACAATTTCAGACGCCCGTAAGCGGTGGTAAACGCAGCGATGAAAACATTACTGCTTCGACCTGGGGGGACTACACACCTGTCATTATACAACCACTGAATCAGTGCTACGTCGCCGCGGTTTGTTGGTAAAAACGACACGTGTTTTAGAGTGTATTGTCCAGAAAACACTAAAGTGAAAAAGTGTTCGGCCGACTTGACGAGTGTGGTTTGAACCAAATTACTTCTCTGCGCAAACTTGCCCCAAAAGCCGTTCAGACAAGCCTTGGACACCTGTCTCTTTGCCGGATTTGTCTCAATTTTTTCTGGGTTTAACCTGATGCCTTGATGCAATTCGTAGTCTCTGATGTATTTTTTCCTACTCTCATCGTCCACGGCCTCCGCCGGAAACCCTGAAGCTTCCTGTTTACCCTTCAAAAAGGTGTGAATGTACTCGACAAAAAGATTGCTGCTCTGTGCCTCAAAGTGCCAGACCTCAGAAAGTTTCGACACCTTGTAACCCATCTGTACCGCTTTGTGCAGCTCTGCACTGACCCAAACTCCGGTCAGAGCTCTGGCAACGTCATCATGACTACATGAGTCGCTCTGATTATTAGTCTCTGAGCGTATGCGACAGAGTGTGAACACTAATTTACCTTGAGCTGTTTTATAAGGTAACACGGGAAAATACAGACCTCTTGGGGGAATCACGGTTGCTCTGATCAGCCCAAAGTAGTTTTCAATTTCGTCAAAATCTCTGTGAATTATTACCGGATGGCCTAATGGGTATGAGCCTGTTGCGTTAACGTACGGATACAATGACGTAACATCTACATAATGCACAGATTCGTCTGCACCTGCAGTGTACCGTAGCCTCAGCGCGCTGGTCCGCCCCCCGTACAGTGCGGCTCGAGGAGCCAGAGGTTCAGGTGGATCATATTTCTTCATAAACTCTCGCACCCCCGCGTGTGTTTTTTTCATCAGAGTCCACGCATGCTCCGTCATCACCTCTGTATGCAGTCCATGCGTGGACCTCAACTGATGCAGCTTCTCCTGGCTAGCCGAATGCATTTCCTCAAAGGCGATCCCTGTCATTGGGCAGATATCATGAGGTCTGAAACAAGTAGGACAGCCATGATAAAAACATCCTTGAAATTCATAGGCGCAGTCTAACCCCTCTATGGCGGCGTAACCGTCGACAAAATACGTACCAATTTTCTTTTCCCCGCGGTTTAGAGCATGCTGAATGAAAATGTTTTTTGAATACATTAACCATTCCAGCCATTGAATTGAGCAGCTCGAGAATTTTTTGAACTGACGCCTGTAATCGTCGGGCGAAGGAATAGCCAGTGTCTTTTCAACCAGGAAATTTGTGAGAAATACTTTCATTGATGCCGAGGAAATTGTGACGCAGCTGAAAGGATCCACGTGCGTCTCCCCTACAAATTCCTCTCTGAATTTCATGCATCCTTTGCGCAGAATATTTGTGTCGTTTTGACAGTAAAAAACTGCCTCTTTCTCAAAGTTAAAAACACCCCTCGATGCTTCTTTGTACCAGCTGTAAAACTCGTTTTGCTGGAGCCGGGCCCATGCTTTCTACACCGTAATCTGCCGGCGGCGGGTAAGGCCCGATATATTTTAGATGCTTCTCTTTGCTAAATTTGTGGGGAAAGAAGCCCTTTGATTGATCTGCAAATCCTAATGCTTTCGGCATAGCGGCGAGTTTCATGGTAAGAAAGGACAGGGAATCGATAAACCTTAGCAGATAATCTGTTTCTGTAAAACAGATTATTTTGCTGCCTTGCATGACAAGCGACGGGCTCATTCCTAAGTCTATCAGGCCTCTGAGGATTAGGTAGCTGTCAAAACCTCTAGCATTGTGTGCGATAAATGTAGCTTTTTTATATTGAGGTTTCCTGAACTTCATGAGAAACTTCTCGACGCAGTCTAAGCCGTAGGACATCCATTTTTCACCCTGTAGCGATTCGGCACACACGAGGTAGGGCATGTGTTCTCCCTTGTCATTGACAAATGTTTCAAAATCGTAAAAGAAGATATCTTGGGTCTGATTTTCTTGAAATTTCACCGGTTGTATGTAGCACTGGTGTGGCTCGTCACCTTTGTGGACACCACACACTTTACATTTGAGGTTCATGCATTTGTGCTCTGTACTAGCGGAGAAGAGATATTTGCAATTTGAACATTTGTGAATCTTCTGACATGTACTGAGGGTCGTGTCATTCAAAGACTTTTTGTGTTTAACGTAACACGCGCGTGTACGAGAAGTCCTGTTGCAATCTGCGCAGTATACAGGGTCACTGTACGCAGTATCGCATGTAGGATCGAAACAGAGATTGCAATGACCCGGACAAGAGTGGGCCTCGCTCCGGCAGTAACCTCGGTAACAGTAATGACATACATTATCAACCCCTAAAAACCCTTTAAGATTTTTTATTCCATAATAGTGCTCGTTAAGCAGGAATAGAAACACTGGCTGGTCAGACTTTGGGTATTGTGTTTCAAAATGCGAGAGAGCGCGGTCCTCTGCGTCTCTGTAAAAGACTACAATTTTCCGGTTTACTATCTGTTCAAATTTATTGATGTGACTGAAAGCTACTGCGGTGGCTTCGGTCAGACCCGCTAAATGATGAAGCTCTCTAGCGTGCTCGACGGCTTGTATGTAGGTGAAGTCGGTGTTGATGAGCAGAGCCAAGCTGATGGTAAAGCATAGTTTATTGTTTACGTTGGGCACTACATGCAAGTGTTTTTTTTTCTTATTAACGATCTCGCTGACCAGAGTTTTTTTAAGTTTTCGCTTATCACCAGCACCGCCCCTAGGATTTTTGACAACTTGAATGACTACTTCCAGTGGTGAGTCAGCGTCTAGCTCTCTGTTAGATTGTATCAATCTCTCCAGTAACCCTTCAAAAACGTTCTGAAAGTCAACGCCCTACACCGACTTTGAATGATATCGTGTTCCTGTGCATTTTCCGCTATTATTTCAACCTGTACGAGGTCATTAGGTCTAACCTCAGGTCTCACTCTCTCAGCTAAGGCGTTAAAATGATTCAAAACATCTTCATAAAATTGCGCCAAATCCCCGACGTTCGCTATGGGAGGTACTTTAAAGGTCTGACGGAATTCCAAATTCCCAAAGCGATCGCGTCTCCTCGACTGAATGTCATGGGGGTCTATTAGCGGTAAGGGTTTCTAACGGGGAATGTCATGGTTCTCAATATCTTGCGTAATAAGGTATTTTCTACCGCGTTGAATGTCATTATGGTTATGATTATCAAGCTCTTGTAAGGCCCTTTCTAACGGCTGAAAGTAATCACTCGCAGGCTCTGGTTGTGCTGTCTCTGTGCTGCCGCTATTTAAATGAGGTTGATCAGGACCGATTGTCTGGGTGGGGATTATTATGATTTAACTCTTGGATGGCTTCAGCAAGCTGGTGTTACAAAACGCAGGTGGATCCCCGTTATATCAGTTTTTCTACAGCAATAACTAATTGTATGGGAATTATACAAGACTGGTCAGGCTCCATTTTGCATGTGATTAAAAATAAAATAGCAATGGCCGTAACTGGAACGAAGCGGCTACCGATGCTG